>NC_045169.1:12813293-12823293 GCF_900700415.2 Clupea harengus
CCTAAAAACCTTTTTATTCAGAAAGGAGTTTCTTACTTTTTCAAACGTATTATTATTAATTTATTATAGGTTGTTTTTAACTATTTTCTTAACTATGTTATTAACTATGTTTTAAACTAGGTTTTTAGCTATGTTTTTAACTATGTTTTTTAACTATGTTTTTAAATTCTGTTTGTAAACTATGTTTGTAAACTATGTTTTTAAACTATGTTATTAAACTATGTTTTAACTATGTTTTTAACTATGTTTCTAACCATGTTTTTAACTATGTTTTTTACTTTGTTTTTAAACTATGTTTTTAACCATGTTTGTAAACTATGTTTGTAAACTATGTTTGTAAATTATGTTTTTAAACTATGTTTTTAAACTTATTTTTTTTTTAACTATGTTTTTAACTATGTTCTTAACTATGCTTTTAAACTATGTTTTATTATAGGTTGTTTTAACTATGTTTTAACTATGTTTTTACTGTAGCACTCTGAGATTCAGATGAATACAGTGTGCGCTATAAATTAAATGAATTATTATTATTATTATTATTATTATGTATCTTGAAAAAGACTTGTGAAATGTGGGCTAATGTTTAAGAATGTTTTAATCTGATGTGATATAGATGTGTTCTTACTGACGGAATCAGAATTTAAGGTTTAGAGTTAATAGTGATGTACCATAGTCAGTAATCCAATGCATCTTATATCTAGTTGTAATTGTTGCTTTTATTTGGATTTAGGGAAAAATGTAAAACTTCTGGTGTGTATTCTGTTAAGAGGACCTGACCTGAGGGAGGTGTGAAAGAGTTCTCACCTCTTCCCTGGCCATACCAGAGTGTCTGATGGCCCTGGGCCTCATGAATACAGGCCTTTGAGATATTTGATCACGGCTGGAGCTCTTAACTCATTTGCCCTGTGTAAGCAGATGGTTCGTAGCCATCCCAGCTCCAAGATAATAATTTGATACATATTCATGAAAGGATGGAGCTAAGGGGTGACACTGACACCCCTTGTTCTAGGAAAGGATAAAACCTGTAATGTTACAATGGCTGACAGAAGAGATTTAGGTGAGGCCCTTGAGTGATACCTCTGTCTCTCTCTCCCTTGAATGCGCATCATTGTACAAGATTAAACCTGTTTCCTTGACTGATCATATCTCAGACTGAGTCTCCAACAAATATATAGTATAAAAATGACTATCATTAACTCGGCAAACATGAATGTGGATTCAAGTGGGTAGAAGATCATGCTGTTTTTTATTGCTGACACAGTTAGTATTAGTGCTCTTTTTTTCTGTTCACCGGTGTTGCAATTCTTGAGGACCAAGAATGTACTAGATAATCAACATTTAAGGGTTAATAAAGCACAAAGCCACCTAGACATGTATATAAGCATTACAGACAATGGAAGTGTAAATTAACAGAACAAGAGATATATTGAAACCTTTTTGACTGAGGGCACGCTGAGCTGTCACATTGTAAAGATGGCCTACAACTGCTTTCTTGCAGAAAATAACACCCTCTATATCATCACGCTTAAATTACACCAGTATGGTTTATGTACATTTTATCAGAGGAAGTCCCAGTTTGTTAATTCCTGTATGATTAAAAAGTCTGATGTGTGTTTCAGGATCATTAGAGACACCTGAATAAGGCACAAAAGACTGAAAGTGCTGTTTTGAAGCACTACCTGGTGGTAGCACCTCGAGTTTGCCTTGGTTCTGTTGAAAAATTATAAATATCCATTAAGCTAAATTAAGCTTTAGCCCGTAACACTTTTAGAGCCCCAGGATTGTTTTAGGAAAGGTTGAAAGAATGAAAAATGTGTTTTTGCCCATGTTAGGCGTATGTCTACATTTCAAAAAGGTTTGAATAAAACTAAAACGGTCATGTATCAGCCTCTATGGTAAACTGTCTGAATCTTACAGAAAGTGGCTCTTAAATAAGCTAGCTAACTCACCTCTGAATAATTTTCACCTGCAGTCCAATTCAGAAAGTCTATTTAGAAGTTCCTCTGTGGTCAAGGCAGGAAGGGACATCTCAGACTCTTCTTCTCTGCCTGATGGTTTCAGTTTACAGCTTGATAGGTCACATGAATTGTTGATTGATGTATTCCTGAATCTCTTGTGAAGCATGTATGTCAGGTATTATGAGTGTGCTATGCACTCACCCTTCTTATAAAGTGTTATTGTGACTTAGAATCAGAATATGTGTGGAATAGTCTGACATCCTCTGCATACTTTAGGTAGTACACACAAACATAGTCATTCTCTCACACATGTATTCTGACACAATCACACAATCTAACAATTCCCACATACATTTTAATTTCTAAGCTCCCTCAGGCACAAACATGCTTCAACTAATTTGCATGTACGTAGAGGGTCACTATTAAATCCAGAGTAAATGCTTCTTATCTCTCTCCTTTGCTTTCTTTCTCTCTCAAGCACACACACACACACAGACACACAGACACACAGACACACAGACACACACAAGGAAAATGTGAATATGACAAAAATTCTGTCATTGTGCTCCCTCTCAAATATGTACCTGAGCAGCAGGACACAACACCAGAATCTCTGCTGTCAGTTGTTGCCAGTAAGGCATACTGAGTAAGGCATACACCTGATACACATGTAGGTAAGGTGATCCGGGTTACAGGTAAGAGAACAAACTGTAGAAACATCAGCCAGTTAGCAAATCCATATGTTTCTGTAAATGGATTGGGAAAGAGATTTTCTTTCTGAGGGATTCCCAACTTGATTATGTTCAGGTAGTTAGGTGAAGTTAAAGACTCCCAAGACTAAACAAGGTTTTATTTAGTGTGAAAGATTGGAGTGTAGTTTTATTGTGGTCCGTTGCTGGCAACACAGTTGTGTTCAGATTTTCCTCAAAGTGTCTGACACAGAAAATACAGTTGCTCTTGAAAATACAGTAAAGGAGGCCCACATGAACACAAATTTGTAAAGGTTGAAGGGGGAGACACCATGAGTCTTTCTGTGGGAACTGGTTCTATCTGGTCAAGGTATAACAGCACACTTATGGAAGGCTTTTTTTATGGAGTTAAAGGCTAATTAACCATAGACTTGGTTGGAAAGGGAGGAGAATACCCCATTTCACAGAACAAAACCAAAAATATGCATTCCTGAACCTGCACCCTGCACACCTGGTCAAAGGTCACTGGGTCTGTCCTACTGGGGTGACCCCTGGTGCTCCTTCAGTCAGGGATCCCCTGGGTCCCTCCACCCCCCAAAAGCCTTCTCCAGATACAGGGCGGGTGGCCAGCGTCAGGCGGTCCTGCAGTTTTCCAGGCAACCACCTGCACGCCCAGCGGCAGCCCCTCTTGGCTCAACCCCAGAGGACACTGGGTAATCGGCCAGACCAAGGATGTTGAAAATGCCTGTAGCAGAGAGGAGGTGGAGAAGGAGAGACATGTTGAGTAACATAAGATACATAAGAATTTACATATGCATGAAAGCTTAACAGTGTATCATGTATTAGACATCACACCCTTAAATATGTGGGACAAAGTATAACTGTTACCAGTGTAGGCAAAGTTGAAGGTCTGAAGAGTGGGTGGTGGTTTATTACAGTTACCAGTGTAGGCAAGTTGAAGGGTCTGAAGAGGTGGATGGTTGGTGTCTAACAGTTACCAGTGTAGGCAAAGTTGAAGGGTCTGACGAGTGGGTGGTGGTTTATTACAGTTACCAGTGTAGGCAAAGTTGAAGTGTGTGAAGAGTGGTGGGTGGTGGTGTCTAAGAGTTACCAGTGTAGGCAAAGTTGAAGGGTGTGAAGAGTGTGTGGTGGTTCCCTATCGCAGTTGACTGCGATATAACAGATGGGACATGACGTTAGTCACTGTTCAATCGAAGCATTTATTCATTCACGCCTGAAAGGCTGCGATTCGTCCATTCCCTCTCCTGAGCCCGCCCCCTCAGGAGGCCTATAAATTGGGAAGCACACGGGCGAATCAGTCTCTTTGAAAACTTTGACTCGAAGTGTGACAATCCAAGTACTTCGTTTTACGCTCTGATAAGTTGAAACTTTGTGTGCTTTTACTCTTTCGAGTTGGTGTGTTATTCGGGTTCTTTACCCTCACTAGCTCCGAGTGCTACAAGTTCGACTTACTGTTAAGAAAGTAGAGTCGCTATCCTAGCTGGTTAGCTGGCTAAGTCCCTGACTAGCCTGCTAGCTCCTTGCTACCCAACATTCAGTTGTGATAGTGTGCTCTTGAAATGAACTTTCTTTCTCATTTCAGATTATGTCCAGGCAGGCTTGCCCCGACTGCGGGCACGCCGGAGACAAGGGCAACCGCCACCACCGTTGCGTAGCCTGCCTTGGCACAACGTATTGTGAACGCTCAGACGCCAGGAAGGCGACGCCAGCACCGTCTGGGGTGATCCCCCGTAGGGCTGCGCATCCCTTCGGCCCCGGGCAGCGGGTGTCAGGCTACCGCTGTGTAGCTGCAGCCGCACCCGCTAGCCTCTCCCCGTCTGACGAGAGTTACCAAGTTAGCTCGTTAGCTGGCTAGTCCACTGACTACCCTGTGAACTGGGTTGCTGCCTAACTGCCGTCACCGTTGGGAAGGTAAGCAAACTCTGTCTTACTACCTTCACTGGCTTAGTGCCGCGAGTTAAGGCTTATAGACTTAAAAGTTCGAGTTAGCTACCTAGCTTGTTAGCTTGATAGCGGGCTAGTCCACCGACTACCCTGCGAACTAGCTTGTTGCCTGACGGTTATCACCGTTGGGAAAGTAAGCAAACTCGGTCTGTACTCCCATCACTAGCGTGAGTTCCGCGAGTTAAGATTTTTAGACTTAAGAAGGTTGAGTTAGCTACCTAGCTTGTTAGCTCGTTAGCTGGCTAGCCCACTGACTACCCTGCTGGCTAGCTTGCCGTCAACGGCTGTCACCGTTGGTAAGGTTATCGAACTCGCTCTGTACAAATTTCTCTCGTTCCAGTGCCTCAGCAGGCTAAATGCCTCACATGCTGGGACCACAGGGATGCGAGACAGCCGACGCCTGCTCAGATTGGAGAGACTCTCCCAGATGAGCAGTGCACACCGTCGGCAACAGGTAGCGGGGAGTCCGGTAGCCACTTAACTGCTGCAACCGCCCCCGCTGCACCATCCCAGTCCTTCACCCTCCCTCCTGGTAACAGCACACCACGAGGCAGTGAAGCTCCCTCACTGCTTTCCAACCAGCCCATTCCAGATGTGGATTTCGGGCTGGAGACGGAGAGCCTGCTGGACAACAGCGAGAGGGCCGTGTGAGGGGTCGACGACACTGAAATGGGCTAGACCGCGGGCACCCTCTCCCCCGGTCTCAGCCATGACCCTGAGTCAGCAGCTACTTGGCACTGAGGGCAACTGTCGAGAAAGACTGCCCGCTGCTCACATGCAACCTTCATGTCAAGCACGGTGTGTCAGTTCTCACAAGCACAGCACTCACATGTCACAAGCACTGACCCTGTAGGCGCAGCAGTAAGTCATGCGTGTGTAAATCCCCCCTCAACGCATCCACCACGGCACCCATATGCCCACATTTTTCAAACAATGTGACGTGTGCCCCCAGATCTTGACCCCCCTCCCTAAGCGGAGCGAACACAGATCTAGACAGCAGCAGGTGGGCCATGAGCGGGTTTACTCCCAGCCTCACACCGGCTTGCTGCCCGCCGTGGGAGAGGGCTGAACAGGTCCCAGCGAACCTGATCGCCTGCCATTGAAGGGAGGGGAAGTGGACTCCCCACCACCATAAAGACTGCCCGCCGCTCACATGCAACCTTCATGTGAAGCACAGTGTGTCGGTCTCCACAAGCACAACCCTCACATGTCACAAACACTGCCCCTATAGGCTCAGACCTAAGTCATGCTTGTGTAAATTTCCCCTCAACATATCCACCTCTGTATCCATACACCCACATTTTTTCAAACAATGTGATGGTGTGCCCTCAGATCTTGACCCCCTCCCTAGACAGAGCGGGCACAGATCTAGACATGGGCAGATTGGCAATGAGCGGGCTTTACTCCCGACCAATTATTCAACTGAAAGCTCAGCATGACATGTTGCGAGGAGAGCTGGCACGCATGCACTGCGTCGCCATGGGTGCCCAAAACAAGCCCCCCTCCGAGATTCGGAGGGACAGTCTCATTTCCTACAAAAAGAAATAGACTCCCTGCTCCAAAAAGAGGCGATAAGTGTGTTGCCTCTCGAGGAGGCAGCCTAAGGCTTCTACAGCAGATACTTCCTGGTCCCCAAAAAGGACGGGAACTATCGGCCAATATTAGATCTACGTGTGTTGAACAGAGCGCTCATGCCGTTGAAGTTCAGAATGCTGACTCCCCGCCGGCTAGTGCAGTTCATAAGACCAAACGATTGGTTCATCACGATAGACCTAAAAGATGCTTACTTCCACGTCCCGATCCACCCCAGAGGTTTGCTTTCGGAGGAATAGCATACCAGTTCCACGCACTCCTGTTCGGTCTGGCTTGGCACCGAGGGTTTTCACAAAGTGCGTGGAAGCAGCCATCGCCCCGTTGCGACAGCAAGGCTTACGCTTGTTCAACTATTCGGACGATTGGCTTCTTTGCGCTCGCTCAAGGGCAGCAGCGGTACAAGACTGCCATCTAGTGGTGGCACACTTGTTTAGACTCGGCTTTGTAATAAACAAGGAAAAAAGCGTTCTGCGCCCAGGCCAGACCGCACATTTCCTAGGCATGGTTCTAGACTCCACCTCAATGAAGGTCAGTTGGTCTCAAGACCGAATAAATGCCATCAGATCATGCGTGCATCAGTTCCGGCTGGGACAGTCAGTCTCGTCCCTGTGCTGCCAAAGGCTGCTTAGCATGATGGCATCAGCCGCAATCGCTCTCCCTCTGGGGATGTTGCGTATGCGGCCTTTTCAGATATGGTATCTCTCCTTGAGACTCAGTTCTACCAAGGACAGACACCGCAGAATAATGGTGACCTCCAGATACAGGAAAGCCCTGGTAATCTGGAGGACCCCGCGGTTCCTCGCGGCGTCGGGCCCCATGGGCATGGTGACGCACCACCGCGTAGTGGTGACCACAGACGCCTCCACAAAAGGTTTGGGGGCAGTCTGCAAGGGGGGATATGTGAACGGTCGCTGGTCTGCAGCAGAAGCCGAGTCACATATGAATGTGTTAGAACTGCGAACGGTTGTCCTGGCACTGCGGCACTTTCTACCCAAATTAAGTCGTCGGCATGTGTTAGTAAGGAAGGACAACACTTCAGCCATGACGTATATAAATCGCCAGGGCGGAGTGCGCTCCCCGTCGTTGTACCACTGGGCGAACCGCCTGCTCATGTGGGCAGCGGTTCACATCCGTTCCCTCAGAGCAGTTCATATTCCAGGCCACCTCAACTACGGGGCGGACCTGTTATCGAGGGGCGACCCTCAGGCAGCAGATTGGTGTTTACACCCTCAGGTGATAGATCAGATTTGGCTGCGTTTTTACAGGGCCCAGGTGGATCTGTTTGCCAACAGGCAAAACACCTGCTGCCCACTCTGGTTCTCGCTAGGGGGCGACAACCCTCCACTGGGCGTGGACGCACTGAGCCACCAGTGGCCGAGCTTGCGTCTGTACACGTTTCCCCCAGTTTCGCTCCTCCAGCAGGTGCTGGGCAGGATAGCGGACGAGGGCAGGGAGTTGCTGTTAATAGCCCCCCACTGGCCCAGTCAGCCGTGGGTGGCGGATCTGATCGGTATGTCAGTGCAACCGCCTTGGGAGCTGCCTCTTCGGAGAGACCTCCTATCACAGGCGCGCGGGACAGTTTGGCATCCCCAACCAGAACTGTGGCGTCTCAGGGCCTGGCACCTGAAAGGAGCAGGCTCCTAGCTTCAGGCTTGTCAGACGCGGTGGTGGCCACAATACAGAGTGCCCGAGCGGTGTCAACCCGGGCTTTGTATACGCTGAAGTGGCGCAGTTTTGAACGATGGTGCGTTGCGCGTCAGCGCGACCTCGTCAACTGCGCGCTGGGCGTCATATTAGAATTCCTACAGCAGTTGTTTGATGAGGGGAAGGCGGCTTCCACTCTCAAGGTGTACCTGGCGGCCATATCAGCCTGCCATGCAGGCATCAATGGCAATTTCCCGGGCAGTCACCCGCTAGCGTCACGCTTCAGGGCGGGTGTGAGACGGCTCAGGGTGCCTGATAGACACCTCATACCCTCATGGGATCTGCTGGTTGTGTTACGTGCTCTCACAGGGCCTCCATTCGAGCCCCTGGAGACAGTGGACATAAAATTTGTCTCTTTAAAGACCGCGCTGTTACTGGCATTGGCGTCAGCAAAGCGCGTTGGTGACATGCAAGCCCTGTC
Source organism: Clupea harengus (assembly GCF_900700415.2). NCBI lineage: Eukaryota > Metazoa > Chordata > Actinopteri > Clupeiformes > Clupeidae > Clupea > Clupea harengus. The sequence goes on from NC_045169.1 coordinate 12,821,624, forward strand.
CGTCAAGCCCATCATGCCTTCAGTTCTCGATCGCTGGGGACAAAGTGGTTATGCGACCTAATGCTGCTTACACACCTAAAGTGGTGGCAACCCCATTCCGCATTCAGGTGATTGAATTAGCAGTTTTCTCGCCTCCTCCTTTTGCGTCAGCAGAGGAGGAACGTTTGAATAAGCTTTGCCCAGTACGCGCTCTCCGCTGCTATGTAGAGCGCACTGGGGCATTCAGACAATCAGATCAGCTGTTGGTGTGCTTTGGTGCACGTGCAAAAGGCAGACCTCTATCAAAACCGAGCCTCTCCCGTTGGATAGTAGAAGCTATCGTGTTATCTTATATGAGTTTGTCTTTAGATCCCCTGGAGAAGTTGCATGCACACTACGCGGGGGGTCTCTTCTTCCTGGGCCTTACTGAAAGGAGTCTCAGTGGAAGATATTTGTAAAGCTGCAAGCTGGAGTTCTCGCCACACTTTCATTAGATTCTATATGTTAGATGTGGCTGAACCTAGTTTTTTACAAGGTGTTCTACAGGCAGACGATCTTTGAATACCCTGGCCTGAGAACGATAAAATGATGTATGTGTTCATCAGCGTCTACGTGTTACGTTGCGAATTAACCATTCTAGGGTTGGTTTCCTACAGGCGGGGTATCACTGATCCCTGTCGCCTATGTATAAAGGATGTGCCTTATAATGTTCACCACCAGCTGCTGTATGAACCTCTAGGAGGGCAAAAGCAATGTGTAAGTTGGTGTGTGTGATTGGCTACCACTGTATTATCACGCGGGAATGTATACGGTCCCATCTGTTATATCGCAGTCAACTGCGATAGGGAACGTCTCAGTTACTTACGTAACCTCGGTTCCCTAAGCAGGGACCAGGTATAACAAGAGTTGCGTGTACAGTGTTGCTCTTGGATTGTGCTTCTACGCTCAGTTTCCTTTCCAAGACTGATTCGCCCGTGTGCTTCCCAATTTATAGGCTCCTGAGGGGGCGGGCTCAGGAGAGGGAATGGACGAATCGCAGCCTTTCAGGCTTGAATGAATAAATGCTTCGATTGGAACCGTGACTAACGTCATGTCCCATCTGTTATATCTGGTCCCTGCTTAGGGAACCGAGGTTACGTAAGTAACCGAGACGTTTATTACAGTTACCAGTGTAGGCAAAGTTGAAGGGTGTGAAGAGTGGGTGGTGGTGTTTGGGGGCCAGATGGGGATGAGGGGGGTACAGCAGCACCCCATCAGTGCCCAGCAGCTCCTCCAGACGCCTCTCTAGCGCCTCCTTCTGCTGCAGGAGGAACTGCGATGGCTTGCCAAAGTGAGCCATCTCTGAGAGGGCTAGACCTAGGACAAACACACACATGAAAGCTATTACACAATCAATACTGTCTGTCTGACATGCACATCGACTGTACAGTATATAGTGGTGGACAATGTGGCTCTAATCCTTTAGTTCTATAGAAGTGAAGCCAAAACCCAAATTTGGAGCCAGTGCTTGGCAGAGTTTGTGCAGTAGAGACAAGAGTTGAAATCAGGCCTAATGATTAAAAAAATAAGTCAGGTATGCCCACTGATGTGTTAGACCTGTCCTCATATCCCGATATCAAGGTTCAGCACTTTCATTGAACTTAATGAAACAACGGAACGAACAAAGTAACATTATAACAGGCTCATTAGAC
>NC_045169.1:12828293-12885793 GCF_900700415.2 Clupea harengus
CAGAGCCCACCCCAATCACAGAACCCCCTCCACCCAGCAGACTACCCTCCCCTCCTGAGAGAGAGAGAGAGAAAGAGAGAGAAAGAGAGAGAGAGCGAGAAAGAGAAAGCAAAAATCTGAAAATCTTAAGATAGTATTACAAACGTATATTGTTATTACCAGTTTATAGCACAGCTCCTATTACATGTGTTGTTACTGTGTAATTATATATGGGATAACCAGCTTCTCCAGAGCTCCAGGCTGAGGCTCTTAAGCACTGGTCTTAAATGGGCGTGTATCGACACAATGACCAGACACAATGACCAATGATGCATTAGATATACTGTAGTCATACCCACCTGGAGAAGTGTATAGTTGAGTGTGTGTGTGGTTTTTTTTTTTTCATCTGATCTAAACCCAAACAGTTCTACTAACTTATTAACATTATGTATTCAGTACTTAAAACCTGGTATTTAGTTGACCCAACTTTAAATGTACTAGTTTTCTGAGCAAGTGAAGACGTTTTAATTGTATTGGAATGTATTTGTTTGAGTAAACATTGCCTGATAACTCATATTTTTTTAGTTTCATTCAAACGTGACGTCTGACGTCATCAACGTCGTTGCAGGACTAGTTCAGAACAGAATAAGAGATCTTGTGATGAGAGACGGAGACAGCAGACTTAATAATAGTATAGTATCAGTTAGACTTCTATAAGCATGTTCCTCCTGTAGAAGAGGAGTCGACCAACTTCGTAGGGTGACCATATTTGAGTTTGTGAAAAAGAGGACACTTCGTCGCGGGGAGGGGCGTGGTAGTGTGTAGCATACAGATGACCCCGCCCCCTCCGCCGCGACGGAATTTTGACACCTTTTCCACATGCAGATGTCATGTGCTGTTGTAAACAATGCAACTAGTGGAAGCGGCACGGTGCTTAGTGTTGCCAGATTGGAAATGGTGAAGTATCGTATTAAATGCTCAAAATGATCATCTTTGGAGGATAATTATCGTGCATCTGGCAACACTGAGAGGCCGGTCGACCAATGACAGTTCTCGCTACAGTCAGAGCTTGTGCTAGAAGGTGGAACGTAAGGGAGATACCCTTTCCTAAACTTGTATGGGCGTAAAAACTAGTTTGTGAAGGACCCAGAGAAACACAAATATCCGACGAGGCAAAATCTCGGACGATTTTGCAATCACTGCCGGACGCATGTCCGGGTAAAAGAGGACGTCTGGTCACCCCATCAAAGGAGATATTTTAGTAATCCTGTCGCTGCTAAGCGTCCTTATCTGGTAAGTAAACAGTGTTTTTTAGCTGTTTGTTGCGAAAAAATTGTGGGAGCAAGTGAAATTGCGATAAGAAGTGGCGAATTTCCCTCTTTGTAATTATTATTGAGTAATCACGTTTTGGCTGTCAAGTAGCAAGTTCAGTTGCACGACTGTTGGCGCTGGCGGCTAGGAAGCTAAAGAGCTAAATAGCTAGTTAGTGGGTTATATCCCCCCAAAAATGTTCATGTGCAAAGTAAACAACAATCAATTGTTTATGTTGAAAACCACTCATGTTCTACAGAAACACCATATAATTCATATCAGCATGCTAATGTTATATGTAACTTTTTAGCAGCTAGCTAGCTTCTATGTGTTTTAATGGATCTGATGGATAAAAGTGTTAGCAGCAAGCTAACAATAATGGTCGAGAACTTCAGTTAAGATCTACAATATTCTTTTTGCCCTGACAGCATTCGTGTTGCATATAAACAACAAACCGATTTGATGTAGACATATAAGAGGATAAGAGGAGTAAGAGGAGTCAACCAAAGGAGATATTTTTGTGTACAGGCAGAAGGCATCACGGACTGGCAAGACAGCAGAGGTGTGCTACGGGTGATCCTCGAGGCTTATGACCTTCAGGTATGTCTAGGATTAACTGCACAACAGTGATCACATTTAGTTTGTTACTGAAACTTTAATATTAGTTGATACTATGTATTATTAATTGCCAGTTTTTTTGTAAGTGTTTGCATTGAAACTCTCCTGGTAATTGTATTGATGGTGTTTTGCAGGAGGAAGAGGAGCCAGATTTTGATGATGCTCCTGTTACTCTCCTTACATTCGGGTCCCGACCCCTTCAGCTGCGAGAACATCTTTGAATTGGGTGCAGAGGATTTCTGAGGCATTTATGTTGTTGTTTGGCCTGATATATGCTTTCAATTTAGAATATCCCAAAAAACTCACGCACACCTTCTCATACAGAACCTTTTTATGTGTCTGGATGACAACAAACCTCTGAAACCGTCCTTACTCACCTTAAAAAAATATTTGTTGAAATAAACGATTGTTGTTGACTTGTTAATTTTGTAACGCTGTTCTTTAAAGCTTTGATGTAATCTTTTATTTTGTCAGTTGTTTTACAAGAAATATAAATGATGTGATACCTCTTAAGTTTTTCTCATCTCACTCTTTTTAATAGAAATCTTACATAGATTTGAATGTTTCTTGTAGAGTAACTTTCAGTTTAAAGTCAGTTTGTAAACAGAACCAGAAAATCAGTATATGTGGTCAATAATTGAAAATAAGTAGTGCTCACTTAAAAAAAGTTAGCTATTTAAGTATTACCTACTCAGAATAATCAAGCGGAGTTAACTTAAAAAAAAGTAAGCTTATTAAGTATTATTTACTCAGAATAATTAAGTTGAACTCTTTCACAAATATTAAGTGCACTGAACTTGATTTTTAAGGCTTAAAACTTAATTTTATGTTGTGTTGTTGAGTGAAAATAATTTAGTACATAGAGATTAAAAGATTTAAGTATAAAAATATTTGAATATAAGTTCAGAGAACTTAAAAATTATGAAAACGATAACAAAATAAATCAGTTTAGCTGATGTATCATTTTAAAGTTAAGTTTACTTAAAAATAATAATATATGTACTCAAATTTTATTATGTAATCGGTTACATCAAAAGTTTTAAGTACTCTGAACTTGTTCAGGTTTACAGTGTGTGTATATTTATCTTGTGTGTGTTTTTTTTCATCTGTGTGTATATTTATGTGTGTGTGTGTGTGTGTGTTTTTATCTGTGTGTGTATGCACTTACCTGAGCTCCCTCCAGGTGTGCGGTCCAGGCTGTAGGGATTCCTCGTGAGGCCGTACAGGCGGTTGTGGCTCTCGCTCCACATGCAGAGTTCAGGGGTGTTGGTGACCCCTAGCGGAATGGCCCCTGCCCTCTTCAGGTTGGCCACATTGGGGGCATCCACACTCGCCAACACCCCCGCCTTGGAGGGCAGGCCAGAGGTGTGAGGCATGCCTGAGAGGGGAGGGGGGGAGTAGGTATAGCATTTCGTAGAATAAACAGTGACTTTTATAGTGACACTAACTGCAGGTTTTGAGGTGAAGAGTTAACTGAGCTTTGCCTGCTTGTGTGAGTGTGATGGAGCCATATAACACCTTTAAGGACAATGTGTGTATGAGTATATACTGTACGTGGGAGTCAGCCAGTTAGGGCGTATGTGTGACAGTTGTTGGAAGCTGGGTATTGTGTGTGTGTGTGTGTGTGTGTATGTGTGTGTGTGTGTGTGTGTGTGTGTGTATGTGTGTGTGTGTGTGTGTGTCTGTATATCTGTGTTTCCTGTACAATCTGTGTGTGTGTGTCTGCATATCTGTGTTTCCTGTAAAAGCTGTTTGTGTGTGTGTCTGTGTGTGTGCGTGTATGTGTCAGTGTGTGTGTGTGCATATCTGTGTTTTCTGTAAAAGCTGTGTGTGTGTGTGTGTGTGTGTGTGTGTGTGTGTGTGTTTGTGTGTGTGTGTACCCTGAAGGGCGAAAGACTCCTTCACTGAGAGTGGGACCCCTAGAAGTGGGAGGCGTTCAGCCAGGGCTTCCTCTCCTCCTGCAGTCTCTTCCTCTATCAGTATGTCTACCTGAGCAGCTTCCTGCAGGGCAGCAGAGAACCTGACAGAATGAGTTAGAGATAGAGAAAGAATCAGAGAATGAGAGAGAGACAGAGAGAGAGTGAGATGCATTGATGACAGTTTCTTGACATGGGCTGACACAAATACTTGTGCAGTGAGTGCAGTAGTGGAGTGATAAACTTGTACTACCGCCACACATAGGCTACTATGCAGCAGACACACACGCATAAACACACACACACACACACACAAACACACAGACACACAAAGAAGGAGGGACCGACCTATCCTTGACCATGGCATTGAGTAGAGGGTTAACCTCCTGGATTCTGTCTATGTAAGCCTGGACCACTTCCACACTTGACAGCTGCGTACACACAATGTGCCCAACACAGTTCTAGTCAGTGTCCGTGTGGGATGACAAGACACCATTATCCAACACACACGTCACATACAATTTATTGTTGATTGCTCAGGCTTTTTATGGCTCTACCTCTTACCACACAAAGGGAAAATATGTAACTGATTAAAATACACAGAGGTAAGAAAACACTGCTGTTTCTCGACATAAGTCATTTTGGTGTTTACAGGATACACCTGCAACGCTTTAAGCAAGGTAGCAATCACAGAGTTCTGGAGTCTACAAAACCCAGACATTGGTCAAATAGCTCTATTTCAAACAGCAAATAGCTGGCTGTAAGCGACCACTGCTATTTGCGCTTAGGCTCGGAACGAGGCTAGTTCGTCAGTTCGATGAGAATAACATTGCATGAGAATTGCATAACATGAGAATAAGATGCAGACCTCTCTCCGACGAATTTTCTGTGCAAGTTGTGTTGCAGACAGCTTCAGCAGCGGGTTGGTGATTGGAGGAACTTTGGAAGGTGCACCAGCCCTCGGTCTTGGACTCAGCAACCAAAATAATACGTATAACACGGCCATGATCGCGCTCATAACCCACACTTGTAATCGCTCTATGCGGGAGAGCGACATGGTGACAATGTGTAAACTTCGCTCTCAGGCTTCAAGTCAACTATCAACTTCTCAACTCTCGAAGGTCAGATCACCTCCCGTCATGCACCGGGCCATATTCTATTGTGGGTGTATATTTACTACTAGAATACCTTATTTGCAATGGTACGTCATAGAACGAGTAAGATATGATACCCACACTTGTGGACACAAACAATAGGCTAATGGTCATCGTGATCTTTCATAATTCTCCGTTCCAAGAATACGTCCAAATCTACAGAGTCTGAAAATGCTTTAAAGCTACAAAACCTGTTTCTGTACCCTAGACCAGTAAATTGTTACCCATATCTCCGTTTTAAAAAGCTGTGAAAAAAGTGTGAAAAGCCATATTTCAGTTGTTAAGAGAAAATGTGATTAAGGGCGAAAGTCTTGATATCACATACAAAATGCGTGATATTGTCATGTAGGGATACAACACAAAAGATATATATATATATACTACACTAATCTTAGGTCAGCAATCAATTCACACCATCAGAAAACCAATGCATCGTGCTTTGCAGACAAACTGATTGAAAAGTAACTTCATCAGAATTTGCTAAATAAAGAAGGCAAGACTCCAATAAGCAAAAGCGTCAAAAGACTGTCTAGTAGTAGTCAAGGCCAGACATTTGGGTTTGGAAAAGACAAACCAGCATTTCACAGTATATCACTGGAAAAAGTATGTGGCTGTCAATACTGTATCAAGCATTAGTTTACATACCATTAAACCCTGCTTACATAAATTGCACAGGAGTATGTACAGCATTACGTTGTATTTATAGGTCTACTTGGTGCAATAACCAAAGTATCTGACTAAGCACAACTTGATGTCCCTTTGAAAAGCAAGCGAATAGGCAAGAAATATGAAAACGTTCAGCAAGAAACGCGCTTCACTATCTGCACTTTCCAAGGGGTGTATTATTGGTTGTCCACTAGATGGCATCAAACGTTTGCGCAAAGATCAGAAGCACAATCGTTGAGTAGACGCTGCTTGTGTCATACCTCTGAGATTGGAGTCCCGCTATTATCTTTTTTCACCGTGTTCATTCAAGTGTAGTTTTAGTTTATATGCGTGTTCAATATCATTAATTGGTTGTGTGTTACTGAAATGTTTTTATTCATAGCTTCTCATGTCATGGTGTGTCTATAGTTTTGTCTGTATGTTGCAGTAGAACTCTAGAATGCTACTGTTTCCCCTCATATATTTGTTTCAGTTTCCACACACACACACACATACACACACACACACACACACACACACACACACACGCATACACACACACACACACACACACACACACACACACACACACACACACACACACATACACACCCACATACATGACTGGCACCACCAACATCTTTGTGTTGAATGCAGGGGCATGCCTCAGCAAGGCAGCATATGAGGGCTGGAGGCCTGGATCCAAAAACAGTTTTGTCAGTGTGTGCCAGTGTAAACGGTTTTACCCAAATTAATAAATAATTCAAAGGTTTGCCCGGCAGCCGCAATTTTATGTGTCACTTGCTTTGTGCTGCTTTATTCTTAGACACATGCAGGGACCTGACGCAGGGTTTTGTAAGAGCAGGCTACTCTGTTTGGCCATTTCTGACACTTCTGATTCAAAGTTCCTGAATTCTTGAAGTTCTGTAACTTAAAATGCAGTGTTTTACATGCATGTTTTCGGTATTCGTTCATCATTATTTAGGGGTGATATGGCAGCTGCATATCTTCATCTCTTAATGGTGCATATTGCATATGGTAAATCTTATGTGTATTGCTAGCGTGGTACATTAGGCTTAACCGAAGCCTCCCTCTCGCCTGAGCACTGATGCCCTGAGGAGAGGGGTCACCAAGGGAAACACTGGCCTCCTGGTGCCCTGCATCCATCAAGGGACAGAGCTCCACTGAGCCCCTTAAAAGAAAGAGCACACAGCCAACCCTTAATGCCTCTGGCCAATTACAGCCTCTGGCACTCACTACCACCTGCAGCATGATGTGCAGGAGGGGGAGGGAGACAGCTGTGTGTGTGTGTGTGTGTGTGTGTGTGTGTGTGTGTGTGTGTGTGTGTGTGTGTGTGTGTGTGTGTGTGTGTGTGTGTGTGTGTGTGTCTTAATAACAGAGGAGTCATATTTTATCTCATAACTGGACTGCAATGCTGGACTTGACACTGGACCTCTGTGTCCTCATTGCTCCCACACACACACACACACACACACACACACACATCTGGACATCTGCAGTGTTTTTCCCATGTTCAGGAGTCTAACTCTGAATCACTAGTCCACCCCGTGTAGAAACGTCTCAGAGATGGTGGCCTCTTGTGTTTTGCCCATTTTAATTCAGCTTGATCATTAATGTATTTATCCTTAAAGCATTCCAACCGCAGATAGATGTATCATTTTACAAACCATTTGAATATGCCCTCTTACGTTTATGAGTCATCAGAGTACCTTGTGAGTTTACCAGTGGTCACCATTTCTGATCACCTCCTATATCACCTTTGCTACAGGTAGCATCATAACAAACTCCGTTTTAATGGCAGGGAATTAAGTCGGCAGAGCGCTCAATTATTCATTTGCATCTCATTGTCCACAAGCTGCGGTGACCTCGGTATCATGTGTCGTACATCGCCTTCAAAACCTTTGGAAAAGCAACCCGGTAAACGCGTTTATGAATTAAACATGGGTTACGGGTGCCTGACTCTCTCTCTCACACACACACACACACACACACACACACACAATGTGTGTCACACACATTACTGTATGTGACCTCATGTAGCCTGGCTGCAGCTAGGCTGTGTTGAAAATTAATATTAACCTATGTTGACAACAAACCAAACACATTTCTTCCCGTAATGAAGAGGTGTCGACCAACATTGAATAAACGGTCCAACGTCCAATCAGTTGACTAAGTGGTGTACAGAAGGCAGGGGAACATTTCTGTCGAAGGGACCAGCATCTGCATGTTTTATGCAGTAGCCTATAACGGCTTTGTGAAGATTTGATGAAAAACTCTCTAAGTAGCTTCCCATGTCGGCCAACCTTGCAGGTGAGGCTGTGACGATTACAAGAAGCTGCAGCGCCGCGGAGGCATGGCTGCTTGGACCCGCCCCTCTGCCTCCAATTGGAAGCAAAAGTCACGCTGCTCATTCGGTGCAAACGACCATAGATAACCTAGGACTCACGCTGCAGAGGCTCGAGCATGAACCGAGCCATGTCCGCGCGGTAGCAAACAGCGGTGGGGATGATTAAATAGTCAAATAAAAACTCGGCAGCGTGACACGAGCACGGATAAGAGACAGAGAGAAACGAATGACGGAAGTGTTGGGGTTAAAGAAGACTTCAAACCTTTAGGACCATCTCTTTTTATCCTAGGTAATTCCTCCGGGTTTCTGTCCTGGGTTTAAACTCTGCCTTTAAAAATGCAAACGCAATGCTTCAGAGTCTGTTCTCGCTTTAAAAGTCACGCAGCCGAACTGAGACTTTGAGGGAGCTATTTATAATTCATCATCTTCAGCTAGCGGCAGCAGAACACCGCGTTTGCTCGTTGAAATGCCGTGAACCGCAGGCATGATTTTTGGCGTTGCAATATCAGCCTTTTAAAGGTTCATGCGTCAAATCGCTCTGTCATCCTTTTTCAGGGCAAATACAGACAATATAGGTTCACTTAACTAGTATTTCAGATAACCTTAACGCTGTTTGGCTTAGGATTGGCTGTCGATTGTGCTGATCCAAGGATATACTTTTATGGGTTTTTATCATACTTTTTGTCTGTTTATGTTGCAGTGGCGAGTCATTTTCATGCAGCTGAGCGCAAGCCGAGCCGCAGCCACGCACCATCCGGCGGAATGTCTGGCGTGTGGAAGTAAGGAATGCAAGTCGTTGTAGGGACCTATGTGCAGTCAGCAACTCCGTGTGTCGTTTTGTCGGGGGTGCGGTGGAGCGCTCCATCGATGCACTTTATCCCACTGAACGTGAGTGTCTTTGGGCTTTATTGGAACCAAACAAACGGCAGTGGCCGATGCCGGTAGCGTTTGGATAGCTCGCCAGATCGAAAGTGGAGAATCTGTTCTCTTGTGCCACCCAGACAGAAATGAAAACGAAAGAGGATTGTTTAGAATAATAGTTAGCTCGTTTGAAACTTTCCTATTTTTGAGTGCCTCCCGCTAAGGTAGCTAATCATTTTTGCAGGAACGAGCACGCAGCTCCGGATATGGGAAATGTAAACACTGGAACTGAGTTTTGAGACGCTTGAGCGCGCACTTGTCCTCATCTGGAACAGTCAAGATGGACCGCGACGAAATGGACCAGGAGGACGGATTGGACGGGCCAATCCATGGACCTCATCGGGTCAGGCCCTCCTCCTACCGGGCCCTTCGGAGCGCTGTGTCCAGTCTGGCCAGGATAGACGACTTTTTCTGTGAGAAAATCGGCTCGGGATTTTTCTCCGAAGTGTTCAAGGTAAGCGCCTTCCACTGTAGTTGCAGAGGTAGGGTCTACTAGTTGCATCATCCAAGTGATCATCTTTCAGAGAGTCTGCTATATCCTCCTGTACAGTTTTGCTGATTTGGGCTTTTGAGGCCCATGCTCTCCATCAACATTAAGCGACAGCAGGTGGCGCTATGATGCAAACCCCAGCCACCTGATACCTGAACAATATGCAGTCAAGCAAAGCCTTGAAACAGGATACACATTTTTGACATGTTGTACCTGTGCAAAAGAAACCATCCTTTAATTCTGCATGAGGGAGAGTGGGATACAGAGGGACAGAAAGAGGAATTGCACTGGAGCGTGAGCCATAACCACTTCCTTTTATCCTGATGGTTGCCTTTTCTGCCCCTGTCTGCTTGCAATACATGGTGATTTACTACAAACGAGCAGACCACTCCACTTTAATTAACAACAACTGCTTTTTAAAATGTCACAAGTAATTGAACTGTGAATGGACCAAGGTTGATGAATGGGCAATGGGTTTGATGGTTCAGTTAAATGGACCAGAGATAGCTTTGGCCGCTTTGACCTCTCTCTCTCTCTCTCTCTCTCTCTCTCTCTCTGTTGGGAGCCATGATTCAATGATTCAATCAGAGACTGGAATCACCTCTCTGGTAATGAGGTTTGTGTGTGTGTGCGCTTATGTTTACACTTGAAATGGCATTTAATGTAGACGTGCTTCAGTGTAAATACAAGGTCTAGATGTACAGTTACACTGGGGGTCCCCTCTGATTGGCTCATCTTTTTATTCACAAAATGATTGTGTGTGTGTGTGTGTGTGTGTGTGTGTGTGTGTGTGTGTGTGTGTGTGTGTGTGTGTGTGTGTGTGTAAATGTCACTGATATTTAAGTGTGCAGATGCAGACAGTGTAAATGCAAAGCCTAGATGTAGATGGTCTCCCCTGATTGCTTGTGTGTGACAGACAGACAGACAGACAGATGCAGAGCTATTGCTGTTGTGTTTCTCTAAAAAGCTAAAGGTTCTAAATATGAGGGGGGGGGGGGGGGGGGGGGGTGGTGGTGGTGTCAGTGGCTTCCATTCCCTTGTGTTTGTTTGAGCAACTGGAGAGTTCCTGTTCGGACAAATCCAGCAGGTCATGTTTTTCTTGCAGCTGCTGAGGCAAAACGCACACACACACACACACCTCACAGCTCACAGGCAGGTTACACACACACACACCTCACAAGCAGGTTGCACACGCACACACACACACACACACACACGCACACATACCCCCACACACCTCGCAAGCAGGTAACACACACACACACACACACACGCACGCATGTTGCAGGCTGACACTAAGAATTAAAGAATAAGAGCAACTCCTCACCTCCTCCCTCGTCTCATGTTATTGGACATTTCTCATAGAGCCTGACAACCCCATCCAATTTGTGCGTGCGTGTATGTGTGCTGTGTGTGCGCGCGCACCGATCCTCACTGATACCCTTTCAGCGTGCCAGTAACTGAGAAAAGTGGATGACCTCATTGTCGAGCAGAAATGTACTTTGGTAGTTAGCTAACCTATGGACACCCTGACCCACACCTGAGCTGCATACAGGAGATGACACTTCTAAACGACTGGCATGATCCCTGCTAACACAGATGGAGGAAAGGAAACTCCTCACCTGATTGATTCAGGAATGAGTAGGGGAAATATAGGCTGTGTGTGTGCATGTGTGTTTTTCTGTGTGTGTGTGTGTGTGTTTAGTGTGTGCGTGCATGAGGCTCTGTAGGCCCATGTCGGTGCCTGTGAGGACTGCGAGGAGGATCTCTTCCTAAGTGCATTTCCCCCTGAGTTGGTGTTGACAGAGGGCTCAGGCGCATGATGTGTGCTTGTCATGTTACTGTAATATATCTGAGAGACACACACACACACACACACACTCCTGAATTTCCCTAACAGGATTAATAAAAGTGTATCTTATCTTATCTTACACACACCACACACACGCAAACACACACACACGTTACTGTAACATATTTGAGATAGGCGCTAGAGACACTTGGGTGGGTATAGACTTTGGAAATGATATGGACCTGATCTTTCTTCCAATTAGTTTTCCAAAGGTTTAAGAAAGGGCTTCATCACACTCATACACACACACGCACACACACACACACACACACACACACACACACACACACACAGATTTGAGACAGAGGAAATTAGTAGGTCTTATTTATATGAAAAGGATGGTGTTTGGGGGCCCTGTTCATCTAGATGTCTGACAGAGAGGGAGCGTGTGTGTTAGTGCGCATTGTCTTGTCCAGTAGGATTTAAGTTGTGTTTGCGTGTGTGTGTGTGTGTGTGTAAAGAAGTACTATTCCTAGACCCGCTGGTTTATCTAATGCCTATCCACACACACACACACACACACACACACACACACACACATATACACACACACACACACATATACACATATACACACACACACACACATATATACACACACACACACACACACACACACATATACACAAACACACACACACACACATATAGACAAACACACACACACACACATATATACACAAACACACACACACATATATATATATATACACAAACACACACACACACACACACATGTATACACACTCACACACACACATACTCACACACCCACACCCACACCCACACGCGCGCACATCCATAGAAGTGCCTTTTTCCGAGTGCATGTTCAAAGATGAGCTGGCCTGTGGTATGTTCTCTTATATGATATGGACCTGATCTTTCTTCCATTTAGTTTTTCAAAGGTTTAACAAAGGGCTTCATCATACACACACACACACACACACACACACACACACACACACACACACACACACACAGATTTGAGACAGAGGAAATGAGTAGGTCTTATTTATAGTGTGTGTGTGCGTAAAGAAGTACTATTCCTAGACCCACTGGTTCATCTAATGCCTATCCACACACGCACACACATACTCACATGCACACACATACTCACATGCACACACGCACATACGCACATACTCTCACGCACATATTCACACACACTCACGCACCCACACGCACCCACACGCACACACAGTGCCTTCTTCCGAGTGCATATTCAAAGATGAGCTGGCCTGTGGTATGTTCTCTTTGGGAGGTTCATGTGGAAATGTCAGTCAGAGTGGTGAAAGGGGGGTGAGAGGGATGGACAGAATAAAAGAGGGAAAGAAAGAGAATCCTGATGGATGGAGATTTTCCCATCTGTCTTCTGGGGGCGGGGCAGTGGGGTGTCACTAAGCAGCAACAAAGAGGTCAAATGAAGAGCCGCTCTGATTGGCTGGAAGATGTCAAACTAGTTTAAACTTGACCTCACGTCTGTCATATCTATGTCTTTGTTTTCTTTTTTCAGTCTCCATTTCTCCACAGCCAAGTCAATATTTCTCCCCCTCTATTTGCTCTCCATCTCTGTCTGTCTGTCTCTCTTTTTCTCCCTCTCCTTTTCTCCTTCCTCCCTCTTTCTCTATCCCCTTTTCAGTTTCACTCTAGTCAGGGCTTGTACTGTTGTCAGTCACTAAAAGGGTGTGTGTCTCTGTGTGTGTGTCCCAGGGAGAGAGAATTGGTGTTTTTGTTTCATAATTCAAACTACTTTAAATGCCCTGTTTGTTTAGTGTCATGTTTGCACTGAATCTTTAGCTTTTGTCAGCATTGTGATTTTGTATTTAAATATAATTTGTGTGTGTGTCAGTTGAACGTAAGAGTGAGATTGCTTGTCTACAGTATCCAGTTTCCTGTCTCCCCCACACCCTGTGTAAACACTAGCCCCCCCGCCCCCCCCCACACACACACACACACACACAAACATACACCCCCACACACACACACACAAACATACACCCACCCAGCTAAGGTGTGTCAAAGGTAGGTGATGATAAATTGACCTGTTGGGCCTGTGTGGACATGGAAAAGTTCTGGAGAGTGTTTTGCTGAGGATGAAGACTCACGCACACACACACACGCAACAAACAGCCCATTAGTGCAGAGTTGCTTGGCCATTGAGCGTAAAATCTGCCTCTGCTTGCACCTCATAAAAGGCAGGTAGCTCCCACTTTTGTCAAGCATATAGGAGGAGCACACCTCACTGAGGGAGGCCCTTCACCCATCTGGTTCTTTCCCATCATTCACCTGCTGTGTGATACAGTGAGGTGTGTCGCTGCCCGATCCGTGCCAGCTGCCCGAGTGGGTTGTGAGCTGTGTAAGTTGTTTGTCATTGCGGGTTGTGAGCTGTGTAAGTTGTTTGTCATCGTGGGTTGTGAGCTGTGTAAGTTGTTTTTCACAGTGGGTTGTGAGCTGTGTAAGTTGTTAAACATAGTGGGTTGCGAGCTGTATAAGTTGTTTGACATAGTGGGTTGCGAGCTGTATAAATTGTTTGACATAGTGGGTTGTGAGCTGGATAAGTTGTTCAACATCGGTCTGATTGTAACATAAAAGCACAGGTAGCAGGACTGCTGTTTTACCACCACTGATTGTGAAAAGATGTTTTACTGAAATTGGTATAGTGGCAATATAATATATTTATTATTATATTTATATTATTATTATTATGTACAGTATATATTTATATATAATATAATTGCCCTCAATACAGAAATAAAAGGACTGTGAGGACACATGGGCCGCTGGGAGGATAATCTTTTGCTTGTCCATGTCACATCACACACGGCCGTGTAGGCCTGAGCGTTTTTTCTACCGGCCTATCGCTGTACAAAGACATCTCACATGCGTGGAACAGATGGGGCGCTGTCAGAAAACATGTAAAACTCTGCGCTTGTGTCGACTTTTGTACATCAATCAAGATCAATGATGCTGCAGTAGGTTCTTTTCTTTCATTTCCTCCATCATTCTTTCATGGGTACTTCTCTCTCGTTCTGTCGTTCTCTTTTTCACTGAAACTCTAAAAACGTTCTGTGCCAGGGGTAGCCTGTAAGTCACAGGGAATGAATGTAATCTGTGTGTCAACATGTTTCACTCCCCTCCATCTCTCCTCATCTCCTCCTCTCCTCTCCTCTCCTCTCCTCTCTTCCCTTCCCCAGTGGCCACTTCACTGCAGCAGGCTGACCTTTCCCTGTTGACACAGTGATTCACAGCAGGAACAGAAGGAACGAGAGATGAGGGACAAAGTGAATGCATATATATATAACTGTAATCTCTCACACACACACACAGGTGATGTAGAATTCACCTGTTGTAAACATTTGCATAACATCAGATGAACAAACACCGCCTTAGAACTTCGCTGTAGAGAAACATGACTCCCATCACCTATCTCTATAGAGCCACCTCTGCAAAACTAGTATCACCTCCTGTTCTGTCTTCAGAACCTCATCGCCTCTCTAGAACCAGCACCCTTCCATAGAGCAGAACATTCTTAAGAACAGATGCATACATGTATTACGTATATTTTATGTAGGTGTAAAGTGTGTGTACATAGGATTGTGTGTTAGTATTTACATACTAATCTAAATCTAGAGTAGCAGTTGACTAAACTATGACCGTTAACTATGTCTTGTTGTTGGAAAGGAAGTAAGCATGTTGAGACGTTGAGACACGGACACAGAAATGGAGGTGAAATGGTGATGAAATGCACACTGTCACTTTCCTGTGAGGAAGACTCAAACTGAAGCTCTTTTGCTTAATGGCTGGAAATGTAAATGACACACACACACACACCACAAAAGCAAACAAACACAGTGCACAGTATCCATTCAAATGCACATTTTATCACTCTCTTATTTCTCTCCCACCACACACACACACACACACACACACACACACACCACAAAAGCAAAAAAAAACACAGTGCACAGTATCCATTCAAATGCACATTGTATCTCTCTTTTATTTCTCTCACACACACACACATATACACACACACACAGCCCTTGTATTGAGTGGCCAGTCTAAGTGTTGCTCAGTGCAAATCAGCCTCTGACTGTTCGCTGAGGAAAAGCAGGCCAGCACCTGAGAAGGCCACAACCTCGTGGAAGTGTGCTGTTGACCTGGGACTCCTCCCCTCCCAATCTCTCCCCTCCAGTCTCCTCCCCTCCCCTCCAGTCCCCTCCCCACCAGTCCCATCCATCATGCCCATTGACTTTTCCCATGGCCGCAACACCCACGTTCACGTTCATGTTCAGCTCTGTGGCGTAGGAGGATTCCCTTTCACCTCACACAGAAGTGCTCCCACTTGTGCTGATTACTAGAGGCTTCGGCATTCGGTCTAGTCAAGACGTACGCTCACAAGTGTGAGGGAGCCATGGCTTAAGGAAGGGATGATGTAGAGTCTGCCGGTCATGCTTAAAAAATAAATCTTGAAAGAACGAAAAGGACCCCGGACACACAGGCGGAATTGTCAAGAATGACAGAGGACTATACATTATCCCGCTTATCATACGGTTTCTTGCCAAAATGATTTCTCCAATATATATATATTTGAATGGTTTTGTGGCTACTGTTGCCTGAATGAATATTGTGTGTGTGAGAGAGAGTGTGAGCGAGAGATGCAATAGATGGGTGGTCAAGCTCTGGGTGTATGTTTGTGCTCGTGTGCATGCTTTTCTGTAAGAAGTAATAGCTTCAAGATTAAACTTGCTTGAGCAGGTGTGAATGTCGATAGGCATCAATCAAAGTTTTAATTTTAATGATTCTCTGTTGAGGTATGGTGTGTGGGTGTGGGTGTGGGTGTGGGTGTGGGTGTGCACGCGCCCTGGCCATCTTGTGCATGTTTTTCACTAGCTCAGCAATATGCCCTTCTGTTTTACTTTGACTTTGTTTTACTGTGCTTCTCTAAATCAATAACATGATGCAGGATAATATATTTCAACTTAACTAGACCGGAAACTCCATTGTTTTTAATGAGAATATCGAGTGTATTAGCTGTATGAGCATACTACTGTATGTGCAGGTAATGGACTTGGGGAAAGGTTTTGCAGACAGCTAGTTGAAAGTGGGTGGCATTCTTGTTGTAACCATGACAACCTTTTGACCATTGGAGGGGATGGCGTTTGGATACCCAGGGCCCTATTGTCATTGAGGGGCAACTGATAACGAGCAGAGCAACAAGCAAAGTCCACCGCGCGTGAACTAAAGCTAATTTTAGGGCTTGGCCAAATCATTTCGCTGATTTAATTACTTGAGCAAGATGCTAAGCGCTAACATGGATGGGTCAGCGCTGTGCTCCTACATGCCACACGATAGCTTTAGTTCAGGCGCAGCGGACTTTGCTCGTTGCCCATCAATGAAATTGGGGTTGAGGACTGAGGGACACAACGTGTGTGTGTCTGTGTGTAAAACAGAGAGAGTGTGCTTCTTAGTACCTGCAGGGTGTGTGTCGTTTCCCAATTACTTACACACACACACACACACACACACACACACACCCACTCACACTCACACATATACAAACACTCTTGTCCCACATTCTTCTGTGGCGGGAATCCCGAAGAAACTTGTCACTGTTTTGATTTTTTTTTTTTGTCAGCACATGGCTGTGTGTGTGCTGTTTAAGTTCTCAGATGTTATTGGCCACAATGCAGAAGTGATGATGAGATGATGGGATAAAAAGATGGTCATGTTGTTGCATTTGTTTTCGAAATTTCTACCAATAATAAATGAAGAAAACCGCAAATGAAAGGCAAGATGCATAGAAAACACATGATTTCACAGGGACTGGTCACAGACTGGACCTTCATTCTCGTTCCACAGCAGTCAGGGAACCAGGTTAAGAGCTTTGGGTTTGTCAACACGGAACACCATAGAAGGAGTCTAGGGTTCTTAACAAACTGAGGTAGATTCTCAAGGTCATACAAGATCAGTTTTAGTGGACCTTTAAGGAAGGGGGTATGGTAGCCAGATGGGCAGATGTAGCATTTCATCTACATCAATTAACTTCCTTAATCAGTCAACTTTTAATTAGTTAAACCTCATAACCTCGTTACCCTGGTACAACCAGACACTCATTCACTGTGGTTTCCGTCATTCAGTGCTTAATCCCAATGAAGACTAAGCTGGGAAAGTAAGATGTTGGTCGAGACGGGCCAGTAAATCAAAAGTTTCCACCATCGTATGCAGCTGGCCTTTTGGAAGTGTGTGTGCGCTGGCCTTTTGGAAGCGTGCGTGCGTGCGTGCGTGCGTGCGTGCGTGCGTGCGTGTGTGTGCGCGCGCGTCTCAGGATGATCTCTCAGCTCAGGTGGGTAGGACAGGAGTAGACAGCTGAAGAGCTCCTCATATGTCCTGGTAAGGACAATAGCCTCTCTCTCTCTCATTCCCTCATTACAGCTTTTTTATTATATTTGACTGAACAAACATGCTGCACAGACAGCGTCACTGGCCATATTCAGTGAAGAGCCACAAGGTCGATTAACAGAGGTGGAGAGATCACTGCACAGAGAGCACACACACACACACACACACACACCACTCTCTCTCTCACACACACACACACACACACACACACACAACTCTGGCCTCAATTCTGCTCCAAAAACTCTTCCCTTCCATGGTGTGGTCCATTGATTTCCTTTGCCACTATACTGAGCTACTGAGATGGTGTATCTGACGGGTGTGTGTGTGTGTGTGTGTGTGTGTGTGTGTGTGTGTGCTCTGTTCAGGTGCAGCACAGGACGAGTGGCCAAGTGATGGCGCTGAAAATGAACACCATGGCCTCCAACAGAGCCAACATGCTGAAGGAGGTGCAGCTCATGAACCGCCTCTGCCACCCCAACATCCTCAGGTGAGTGCACTCAACTCGTATACTTACACAAGCCAGCCCCACATCTTCAGGTGAGTGCACTCAACTCGTATACTTACACAAGCCAGCCCCACATCTTCAGGTGAGTGCACTCAACTCATATACTTACACAAGCCAGCCCCACATCCTCAGGTGAGTGCACTCAACTCATATACTTACACAAGCCAGCCCCACATCCTCAGGTGAGTGCACTCAACTCATATACTTACACAAGCCAGCCCCACATCCTCAGGTGAGTGCACTCAACTCAATATACTTACACAAGCCAGCCCCACATCCTTAGGTGAGTGGCACTCAACTCATATACTTACACAAGCCAGCCCCACATCCTCAGGTGAGTGCACTCAACTCATATACTTACACAAGCCAGCCCCACATCCTCAGGTGAGTGCACTCAACTCATATACTTACACAAGCCACCCCAACATCCTTAGGTGAGTGCACTCAACCTCCTGTCTGACCTCCTTCACACTGCCACTGCCACCTCCACCCGCTCCCTAAGATCCTCCTCTTCCATCCACCTAACTGTCCCCTCTGCCCGGCTTACCACCATGGGGAGCAGAGCTTTCAGCCGCTCTGCTCCCAAACTCTGGAACTCACTCCCACCTGACATCCGAAACATTGACTCCTTCCCTCAGTTCAAATCCTCTCTCAAAACCCACCTTTTCAGGATTGCATTCTCACTGTAGTTGCCATGCTGTTTTTACTTGCACTTTTAATTTTAATTGTTTTGTTATTTGTTTGCTCCTGTTTTAAATTGTAAAGCGTCCTTGAGTGACATGAAAGGCGCTGTGAAATAAAATGTATTATTATTATTATTAACTCATATACTTACACAAGCCAGCCCCACATCCTCAGGTGAGTGCACTCAACTCATATACTTACACAAGCCAGCCCCACATCCTCAGGTGAGTGCACTCAACTCATATACTTACACTCACCTGAAGATGTGGGGCTGGCTTGTGTAAGTATCCTTGCTGCACCTGAACGAGCACACACACACCACACACAGGACACAGACACAACACCCGTCAGATACACCATCTCAGTAGCACCTCATATTTTAGTGGCCAAAGGTGAGTGCACTCAACTCATACTTACAGAAGCCACCCCAACATCAGTATACTCAGTACAGTATTTTCCTAAATTTCCCTCAGGATTAATAAAGTATCTATCTATCTATCTATCTATCTATATCTATCTATCTATCTATCTATTATCTATCTATCTATCTATCTATCTATCTATCTATCTATCTATCTATCTATCTATCTATCTATCTATCTATCTATCTATCTATCTATCTATCTATCTATCTATCTATCTATCTATCTATCTATCTATCTATCTATCTATCTATCTATCTATCTATCTATCTATCTATCTATCTATCTATCTATCTATCTACTCCTGCCTCACTTACTTTAGCACGCTATTATATCATCCTCTGGTGAGTATACTTCTCTCACCAACTCGCACATGCCCCTCTCCCATACTCCCCCCCCCAATACTCTCAGCTGACTAAGTATACTGCACTCACTACTCGCTGCCGTAACACAGAGCCGTGAGGCCCCTCCACAGTTAACCCTGGGTGGGCCCCAGGGGTGTTGTTTTGGTTTGAAGAGTGCTGGGGACGTGGACAGGTCTTTACACGATTCAGTCACTGGCCTATTGTGGTGAGCGTAACCCGAATACAAATGCACCAAATAGGTTACTGGGATTGTGTAAGGATGTAAAACTAAAATGTTAAAACATGCTAAAAGATAATAATTTGCATAATAATTAGAACCCCCGAGGGTGTGGGTTTGAGTCCAGTGCGGGACTGTGTACATTTATATAAAGTCGCATAGTGAGCAACACATTAAAAACCACATTAATCACCTGCGTACTTTGCCAATTTGATGCCCACGGATGATGCCTAAACATCCTCTAAAGTCCTGCGCTCTTCACAGGAGAGAATCTTATTTCAGGATGTTAGTCAGACATCTATGTGCCTATCAACAAAAGAACCCAACTGCTGCATGCATTCAACACACTTAGCTGTAACTAGCTTGCTATGCAGACTTTGCCAGCTGTCTTACTATATGATCTACTGAAACTTAATAATGATCAACTATCTTACCATATAATTCTACTGAAACTTAATAATGATCAACTATCTGACCATATGATCCACTGAAACTTAATGATGATCAACTATCTTACCATATGATCTACTGAAACGTATCTATATAGCACACAGTGAAGTCCACTGTCATTTCAGTTATGACGCGTGATGTATGCTTGACATGATGGACTAGCAGGCCTAGTTCAAGATTAAATTCAGTAGAAAAGCAGGTCCTCAGCGTACAAGACTGTCCTGGGTGCGTCACCTAAAGTCCACTTTTACCTAAAATGTTAAGGACCGTCTGTATCGGAACATTGAAGAGTTGTCTGTCTGTCTGTCTCTGTCCGTGTCTGTTTCTGTGTTTGTGTCTGTGTCTGGTCAATTGCTCTCTTTCCACCTGAACTGAAATGCCCAAATAAGGCTATGTCTGAAATCTCCCGTAGATCTGTCTGCCTATGATGATATGGGTGTATTCCTGTGTGTCAATAGATCGCTAATCATACTTGATATATTTAATTCTACTTGACGCAACTTGCCACACAATTGAGTTGCAAAATGTTGGCAGGGTTTTGGAAATTTCCCATTGCATTGGCTTCTGAGTTTACAATAAAGAGAGCGAATGTAATTTCAGAGCAATCTCTGCAGAATCATTAATCACTAAGTTGGTCATTAGCCATGGAAGCCCTGTGTTTTGGGAAAGTCAGTGGTGTAAGTGTGTGTGGGTGTGTGTTCATTAAAGTGGATTCACAGGTTTGAGTGAGTGTGAGTGTGAGTGTGTGAGTGTGAGTGTGTGAGGTGAGTGTGTGTGTGTGTGTGTGTGAGTGTGAGTTAGCATAAACAAGTGCAGAAGGAGTGGGAGTACAGGAGTAGACTTTGTGTGATGGTTTGTGGACTTTGCATATGTGTGTAATGGAGAAAGGGACTTTTTTGCTTTCTGTCAAAGTGTGTGTGTGTGTGTGTGCGTGTGTGTGTAATAGCTGGCGTGGTGCCCAGCTGTCAGTGCTCCTTGCCTTCTGAGGTGATTCAAATCTTTGACCAGCCGTGGCATGTGAGGAGACTTATTAAAACAGAGAGACTGTGTTTCTTAGTACCTGCAGGGTGTGTGTCGTTTCCCAATTAATTACACACACACACACACATATACACACACATATACAAACACTCTTGTCCCACATTCTTCTGTGGCGGAAATCCTGAAGAAACTTGTCACTGTTTTGATTTTTTTTTTGTCAGCACATGGCTGTGTGTGTGTGTGTGTTTTGCTTTGAAACTGAGATGTCTGTTTGGTTGTGTGTGTGTGTGTGTGTGTGTGTTTTGTTTTCTCTGTGCAGGTTTGTGGGAGTGTGTGTTCATGAGGGCCATCTGCACGCTCTGACTGAGGTATAACTCCTAACACACACAGCGTTATTAAGCATTATATAACCGGAACAGGTGTGTTGTGTTGGGTACATACACCTCAATTATTATTATTCTGAACTCTAGTGTGTGTGTGTGTGTGTGTGTGTGTTGCAGTACATTAACGGGGGGAACTTGGAGCAGCTGTTGGACAGTGAGATCGTCTTGCTGTGGGCAACAAGGATCAGCCTTTCACTGGACATCAGCAGAGGTTTGCAGTACTTGCACAGTAAAGGAATCTTCCATAGGGATCTGACGTCAAAGGTACATACACCTCAACGCAGGCAGGCACGCACACACACACACACACACACACACAACCAAACACACATGCATTCTCTCACAGTTAAAGCTCCATCCATCATGATCTGTCTCCGTTTCCCTCTTTTTCCATATTTCAGAGACAGATATATTTTCTTCCTCTTTCTCCCTCACTCACTCAATCACTCACTCACACACACAATGACATTCCTCCTGTTAACTGACAGGTTAAGGTATCTGACCTTTGCCCTGTGGCTCTCTGTGTGTGTGTGTGTGTGTGTGTGTGTGTGTGTGTGTGTGTGTGTGTGTGTGTGTGTGTGTGTGTGTGTGTAGAACTGCTTGGTGCGCTGGGAGGCTGGCGTGTGCACTGCTGTGGTAGGGGACTTTGGTCTGGCTGAGAAGATTCCGGACTGCAGGTCTGTACATTTCTCAACACAACACACCTTCTAAGTTCACAGATCAGATTAGATACGAAACCTCTACGCCCTTTCTCCTCTTCTTTTCTTTCTTATCACTCTCTCTACCACTCCCCTGTCCATCTTTCTCTTTCTTCGCTCTTTCTTTCCTTCTTTTATTGAATATACAGTAAGTGTACACTGTGTCTCCAGTGCTTTCTAATTCTCACTCTGAAGTCTGTCAGTATGTTTTAAATAGTGTGGTCTGGTTCATGACTGGTCACAAGTGTGTCAGACTATCTGGTGTTTGTGTGTGCAAAACATTGCACGCACGCACGCACGCACACACACACACTGAGTGACACACTCTCTGTGTTTATCTTTCCTTCCCCCTGTCTCTCTCTCACTCATAAGCACATACAGCTGCACATCTTTCAGCCCGAGGGTCCTCACTGTTGTGTGTGTGTGTGTGTGTGTGTGTGTGTGTGTGTGTGTGTGTGTGTGTGTGTGTGTGTGTGTGTGTGTGTGTGTGTGTGTGTGTGTGTGTTCACATCACTTAGCTAAAAAATGCAGTTCTGTGAGATACTCACAGCTGGCTGTACACCTCAGACTGACCACAGTGAGGACTCCAGGAGAGATTTCCCAAGAGTCTGAAACATGTGAACTCCAGTGATTCAAGCAGGCATGATCTCGCCCCTAAGTCGGCGAGGAAACCCACACACACATATGCCACACAAATATAATCACACGTAGAGAGATGCGAGCACACACACACACACACACTGATACACGGACACAGACAAATACGTGCACAGATGTGCAAACGCTCTCTCACATACATACACATGCGCGCGCACACACATACACATACACACTGACAGAGACAGATACACAGATACACACACACACACACACACACACACACACACACACATTCATGATCTCGCCCATGAGTCAGCAGAGAGACCACAGTAGCCCCGTCAGCACACCGTCTCATTTACGTCTCAGTGCATCGCTGAGAGCTCCTGTAATACTGGAAGAGATTTCAAGACAGCCAGTAATAGAACTGCCATCATGGTGAATAATTTTAAAGTGGGATTTGGGATTTAGTATCACAATAGGTGGTTGTTTCCATTTGAATAAAAATGGTAAGCTATTATGCACTGTGTACAAGTTTATGCACACACAGGGATTTGAAGAAATGCCCACTATTGCTATTCTGGGCTACACACACACACACACACACACACACACACACACATACACACAAATAGCTGAGACAAAAGATGTTGTCAGCCAGAAATGTCAGTGTCTATGTATGTGTTTGTGTGTGTGTGTGTGTGTGTAGAAGTGTTCTGTTTCCATCTCATGTTTGCAAACCCTCCTCCTGTGTGCGTGTTCACACAAAATATGCTTGAATGCCTGTTTTCTGCCTGTGTGTGTGTGTATGTATGCGAGAGAGAGAGCGAGAGAGAGAGAGAGACGGAGAAAGGCATGGAGGGAAAGGAGGGGGTAGATATGCTGAGTTTTTTGGTAAGCCATCCAAATAAGGTCAAACTATTCCATCCTGTACGCTCTCTTTCCCTCTCTCTCTCTCTCTCTCTCTCTTTTATATCCTTCTTTCCCTACGTTCCTCTCCCTCGCTCATTCTCGACTTCCCCAAACAGTGTTTACACTGGGGGCTGTAATTCTGTCTGAGCCTCTCTCTCTCCCTCCCTCCCTCCCTCTCCCCGTCCCTGTCATCGTCCTTGGCTCTACCTTTCGTCCCCCCTCCTTTTTCTCTCTCTTCCTCTCCCTTGTGCCCCATGTCTTAAGTTTAGTTCTATTTCTGTTGGAGATAAAAATGAGAGTGTAGAAAGCCCCAATTTCATACTTACAAATGCAAAAGTGAGTGTCTCTCTCTCTCTCTCTCTGCGTGTGTCTTAGTGCTGGTTCACTCTCAGTGTTGTAATATTTAAAAAAAAAAAAAAATTATTATGCCGTCTTCCCCCTCAGTGACGGCTCTAACAGACAGGCGCTGGCGATAGTGGGCTCCCCCTACTGGATGGCGCCAGAAGTGCTGCGTGGAGAGCCATACAACGAGAAGGTGGCCCACAACACCAACACTTCTCATATTGCTGTACAAACTTCAAAGAAACTTTTTTTTTCATAGATCTGAACAGAAACAATTTTTCTAGCAGTCTGATTGTCTGTCTGTCTGTCTGTCTGACAGACAGACACACCGACTGACAGCTGTCTTCAAATTATTCAGTTCAAGATCAAATATGTCAAGCTAAATGTGGAAAATATAGACGCTTAACAAATAACTCAACCATGCACATTTCCACGCCAAAGGGGTCTGTTTTCCATCCATAGCCTACTGATGCTAATTAAATTAGTGCTAGCAAGAAAATCAATCGGTGAATGATTTCTGTGGAATGCTGATGCAGTACTTTGGCAACAGACCCACTGGGAATATTGCCAGGCAGTGCTTGCAGTGTAGACGGTAACTGCAGGTGTGGTAAATAATTGGAACTTAAGCGCTATAGTTCAATATGAGAGGGGTTAAAAAATACCTCTTTTAATACACCACTTAATTCTTTTACCTGTAGTCTAACACAGACCGTTACTCGCACAACACTGACCCACAGAGCACTTGCAAGTGGCACACATAGTTGTAGTTGCACACACTTAGTTACTGACTCACCGCCTCAGGGTTGCAGATTCTACATAGAGGTGTGTGTGTGTGCGTGTGTGTGCGTGTGTGGGTTTGTTTTGTATTTATAGCCTTCATAATTTGCTGAGGCAAATTGACCAGTGTGACCGTTGTATACTGTGTCTATTCAACGGTCATCAATACACAGTCTCTGAATTGTATGTGTGTGCATGCGTGTGTGTGTTCCCCTTCTATTCAGGTGGATGTCTTTGCATTTGGAATCATTCTCTGTGAGATCATTGGTCGAATCATGGCTGATCCAGACTTCTTGCCTCGCACTGAGGTAAACATCACACAGACTCACATGTGCAGACTGCAACATTATGTGTAATTGGCCTATAATAGTCTTAACTCCTACACAACAGAGGCACATGTTGACTGGCTTTTGTTTTAACAGTTCCACTTTACAGGGAAATAATGTACACAACAGTCTGTCTGTCTGTCTGTCTGTCTGTCTGTCTGTCTGTCTCCCTCTCCCTCTCCCTCTCCCTCTCCCTCTCTCTCTCCCTCTCTCTCTCTCTCTCTCTCTCTCTCTCTGTCTCTCTCTGTCTTGTGGTTGCACAGTTGTACAGTTGTTGCTTTATCCAGGAGCAATTTCCTGAGTGAGCTGGCAACTACCCCGTAAGACAGGTTTCCTTAGTAACAGTGTGTCTGCTGGTGTTTGTTTGCATTGTGGTGCATTTAGAAATTCGACCGGATTCATCCCAAGTGGATGGATTAGATCAGGGGTACTCAATTAGAAACCCAAAAGGTCCACTCGCCAAATTTCCATTCAGTCCAGGGTCCGGAACAGTGACGGTCAAAATCCAAAAACATAACTCCAACAAAAACGTTCGAACTATGCACAAAAGGTGATGTGGTCTAGCCTTGTTTGTGTGAAAGGTGACACTTTTTTGTGGTTTAAACTTGGGCATAAAAGGTGTGAAGGCCAGGCGGAGGCACTGATGTAAGTGTTCATTAGTGAGTGTGCTCCTGTATTTGTTTTTGACCATATTCATGGTTGAAAAGGCAGACTCACAACAGTATGTTGAGGTATGCACGCTCTTGTTGTGTGGCTGATCTAACTATTACACTGCATGTTGCTTGGTATGATTGCAGATGGTTTATTTTTCTGCCCCTTACCTCAGAGTTCTGCGGGTATTTTTGTTCGAAGTGTGCATGCTTTGTTTCATAGTGACGTTTTACGTTGCCACTTTTGACAAGGGCAACCGTCTCGTTGCAGATTAAACACATCAGTTTTGTGCTCCCCACAGGCAGCACAAATGCATACTTGTCAGTGCACTCTGTCTTAAATTCGCGATTTTTGGAATCACTTTTCGTTTTTGTCCGGGTTTAAAGCACGCCATGATTTTCGTTTGCTGAGAAAAAGATACCATTCACAAATCTATCTGCCCGCGTTGTTGCCATTGACACACACAACCTGCGTGACCCACAGAGCTCGCGGCCAACATTGAGTGAGTGAGTTGTCATAGTGATGTGGTTATTACAGCTCCTGATTGGACCTCTGGATTGGACACGGAAGATAAAAACCACATCGGGAAAAAAATATATAGCGCGAAATCACGCACCAATGAAAACTCGCTTGGATCATGATTAAATTAGATTAGAATGTTGATTTTGGCTTCGGTCCAGATTTAATTGCGTCTGGGTCCGGATCCGGACCGCGGTCCGCCTATTGAGTACCCCTGGATTAGATGATCGATTCCTATCTACCCAAGATAGATTGATGTCAAATCTGCAAAGGGAAAACAATATAAAAGATAAAGTATAAAAGTTCTCAAGTTGCCACGGGGGCAGTGTGTGATGTGAAGGACGTACTGGACATAGAATCACCCCAGAATATAAAACAACCTAGTCGTTGTATACAACAAATAATGTTGGATCATCTTGGATCATCTATTTTGCGGCGACTACACAAAGGACGTTCTGTGCTGTTCAGAGGCGAGCCAATCAGTGACTTCAGGCTGCTGTACTCATGTGGGCATGAGAGACCAGGTCTGGTCCAGAACTGAGATTAAGTTCATGGTGCTGTCTCACCTGTCCTAGTTATGTAATGGGGTGTGTAGGATAGAGGCTGGATTGGCCAGCCAGTCACACACAGACATCACCTGGAGATTTATTATCAAGGAACAAAGTGTCCATGCTCGGTTATATACTTGAATCAATAAATCTTTAATCAATTGTGCGTGTGCGTGTGCGTGTGTGTGTGTGTGTGTGTGTGTGTGTGTGTGCGTGTGGTGTGTGTGTGTGTGGTGGTCAATGTCAGTGAGTTATAAAAATGTTCATAATTCACCAAGTACATCTTCGCTGTGTCCTTCAACTGCATAATATGGCTTTATGCCAAGACATGTACTCTCACACATGGCCACAGTGACCTCTGGTGGCTGTTTCCTCTCCTGACGTCACTCCCTGCCCTCCTGGCACACCCAGCAGCAGGAGCATATCGAGCCCAGACCCGACTCTCTTCTCTAGGGTCAAACTGCTATGATTTATCTGTGTCTATTGTGAATGGATGACTGCAGATGACTCACTCTGTGTGTGTTTGATCATAACTGTGTCTGGGTGCGATTGCTCATGTCTGCAGGACTTTGGGCTGGATGTGGCGGCGTTTGAGCTCATGGTGGGGGACTGCCCCCCGGCCTTCCTGGCACTGGCCGTTGTCTGCTGCAGTGTAAGACACACACTCATGCACACACACACTCACACACACTCTCACACACTCTCTCTCTCTCACACACACACTCGCACTCACCACACACTCTCTCTCTCTCTCACACATACTCACACACTCACACACACTCACAAACTCTCTCTCTCACACACACACACACACACACACACACACACACACACACACACACAATCTGTCCTCTCATATTCTCTCTCTCTCTTTCTTCCACCTATTTCTCCTTCTTCTGTGTCCCTCTCCCTCTTTAGATGGATGCTACAAGTCGTCCCTCCTTCGCAGAGATGGTGTGTAAGCTGGAAGAGATGCAGGGGGAGGGGGAGGCCCAGGATGAGCTGCCTGAAAAAGAGGGTGAGACACACACACACACACACACACATTAATAAACACACACTGCGCTTGGCAGCCTCCTCTTCCTGTCTTTATTTGCCTTGTTTATGTCTGCTGTGCAACTTTGTTAAGCGTTTTTTTTCCCCCTCCTTCTTTAACAATTTTTACAGCCTCTTCTGATGTCATTGTGGAAAAGAGGCGGCCCCTATGTTTCCCTGGTGACCCCCACCTGTCCCACAGCCAATCTGACATGCTGTCCCTGACCACACCCCTCCGACAGGCCCAACCCTCTCCGCAGACCACACCCCCAACCCGGGTCAACCCCTTCTCTCAGAGAGAGGACCTGAAGGGGGGGCGGATCAAGCTCTTTGACACGCCCAGCAAGTCTGTCATCTCGTTGACCTTTGATCTTCCCCCTCTCCCTGACCCTTCCGACCCCACCCACTGTGCGCGAGGTTCCCCGCGGGTCCACAGACGCACCCAGTCGCTGCCTTGCAACCCCCTGCTCAACTTCCTACCCAACGGGGTGCCGACACGCCCCACCAAGAACGAAACCGGCGCTCCGAACGAAAACGTTACGGACCAGTCGTCCAACCAAAGTGAGACGGACACGCTGATCGAAAGCACCGTTCACGTCTTACCTCACAAAGCTGATGCTTCAGACCGAGCAGAGCCTGAGAGGCGATCTCCGCTCGGACACGTGAGGAAAGAGGCAGACTCTGAATATCCCGCTGTTTATATCGTTCCCCATGGGATGGAGGCCGACGACTGGCACGCTCACGACAGCGCTCTGGACATGTACTCTGAGAGCATGGTGCTGATGCTAACTAGCACCGCTGCAGACGCACGTCACACGGCTGCCATGGACCAATCGCAGGAGGTTGTGAGTGGCGGGGAGACGCTGACTCATGCAGTGGAGAAGGTGGACACAGCCAGCCCAGGGTGCATAGGGAAGCGAGACGGAGAGGGGAAGGAAGGGATGAGGGCACAGGCCGCGGTGGACGACTCTGGCCTGGAGTTGACCTCCCTAGAACCAGTGGAGGAGGAGGAGGAGGAGAGGAAGAGGTGATAGGGATGTCTGGGGAGCCCATGGACTGCAGGGCCTCCCCTGATCCACTAGAGGGCACTGCTGGCACACAGTTGCACCTGGACTGTAGTACTCCATCCAAAACAACAGGGGACCCTGGGAATCGGTCTCCGAAGGACTGCAGTACTACCTTAAAAACACTAGAGGGTGCGAAAAGACATTTAAATCTAGATGGTAAAATTCCGTTCAGGCCACTGGATGGTACAGTGGAGTCTCTCTCAAATGGCTGGAGTTCCCCCATCTCCAATATTCCCCCTTCTTTAGAAACTCATGACAACAACAACAGCCCAATCACCCGGCCTCTGGGCTGGGGAGGCGGGGTCAATGGCTACCATCCCGCCCCCACAAGCACCGCACCAACTCCATTCGATAGCCCCTCCCCAGAGTACGATGAGGTCATTTCCTGTCCCGGTTGCTGCCTTGCTGGTCTGAGATTGCCGTCGCTCTGTATCCGCACATCCAGATCCCACTCTGCCCCAACCTATAAGAATCTCAGCGGAGACTCCACAGCCAATCAGGGACTGATGTATCAGGCTCCGCCCACAAGTAAACACCCACCTCTGAATGCCCAGAAGAATGTGTGAGGGTGGAATTAACTTTCGTGAAAAAACGTTCGTTTGAATTTATGTTGTACAGTCTGTCTGCACCTGCATTACTAATATAAATATTATTGAATTGTTTTGTTTTTTGAGATGGAAGAATTTATTTTGTTTTCATGACTGGATTGAATAAATAAAGAGACTTGACTTAGTATCTTCAGAGTTTTTGTCTGACTGAAAGCAGTTCTCACTCCCAAAAGAGAATAGCTGTAATCCATAACAAACATCTTTTACACCATCTTCCCATGCCTCTTGCTTCAAGTAAGACATGCTTCAAATGAATATTAATTTACAATAATTATTAATAAATAACAAATGGATGATAAAACTATTTAATAATAATAATACTTTTATCCATATAGTTCTTCTTGAGCACAGAAGCACAAAGTCCTTTACAACCCATGCCAACACTAAATGAATCACAGAAGGAACAGGAAGCCAAATGAACAAGTATATTTTATTTACATTTGTTGAAGATGTACATTTAATAACTCAGCAGATAGTAGTTGTTTCCTTCAAATAACTAGTCATAATTGGTGACATTCTCAACTCTCTTCACTTAGAGTTTTGCGTTGCTTCGCAACCTCTGTGGTTTACCACTGGTACTCTGTCACACGCTCTGTGTGTGTTTGTGTGTGTGTGTGTGTGTGTGCGTGCTTGTGGGTGGAGATGGGGGTAAAGTCTCTGCTTCACTGTGCTATGTCCCATTGCTGTGTGTGTGCTATTACAAAGCTGCTGATGGTGGTGGAGGTTCATTCACTGGATGTCAGGTTGAGAGTTCCTGGCTTCACCATGGTGGAGGGGTTGGTCCAGGTTGGGATACTCTGGCTGAATGTGTTCTGGACTGTACTCAGTACTGCAGGTGAGTTTGTGTGTGTGTGTATGAGGCTTAGATCTCTTGTGTTAACATTCATTTGACAGATGAAAGTAACCTTCACACACACCTGGCAACCAAACGCAAAGCAAATTTGGTGTGCTTAGCTTGATTAGTGTGTGTGTGTGTGTGTGAGGATGTTATGGCATCCTGTGCCACAGCAAGTCAGTTTCAAAGTGGTGCATGCAATGAAAATGTTTGTTAATGTAGGGCTAGGTGGGATGGCCTGAAATAAATAAATAAATATATCAATCATTTCACTGATTTATTTTTGGTGACAATCGAGCCACAACTATTTATGTTGTGCTGGTATATTTCAAAACACCACTTTGAGACAGTGAGTGCCAGTGAGTGAATAATGCATAAACATTAAGCAATCACAGCCTGAAATACCTCACTTATTCATGATCTCGATAATGAGTTTTGGAAAGTAAGAGATGAAAGACTGGGGAACCAAACCTTAGTTAAATGTGTTCATATGTTGCCACGGAAACTACACATTCCTGTGTGTGTGCGTGTGTGTGTGTTGCAGATTCAGAGTGTGGAGTTCGCTTGAGTTCTACGGATTTATTTGGGCTTTTGCAGTGGAGTTGCGACGGCCTCACCCCAAATGCCACCTTCAGTGTTCAGATCAGAGAGCAGGGGTGAGTGGACACAAACATAATTTAAGAAAACAGTGAAGTGTGTGTGTGTCTGTGTTTAAGTGCAAACCCCTAGTGTGTGTGTGTGTGTGTGTGTGTGTGTTTTAATCCCAAACCCAATATGTAATTATATGCAATGTAAGACAATTTAAAAAGTGTGTGTGTGTGTGTGTGTGTGTGTGTGTGTGTCATCCCATGCTGCAAAAGTCAAATGCGGTTGCATATAAATGTCGTCTGAGACAACTGAAAAAGTGCTCTGTGTGTGAGTGCGTGTATGAGAGGGGGGGGGGGGGGGGGGGGGGAGAGTATGTATTACTGATAATAGAAAGCAAAAGGGGGGGGGGAGAGTATGTATTACTGATAATAGAAAGCAAAAAGGGGGAGGGAGAAAAGAGTATGTATTACTGATAATAGAAAGCAAAAGGGGGGGGGGAGAGTATGTATTACTGATAATAGAAAGCAAAACTCAGAGTTAAGAGGAAGCGCTGGAGCGAGATACATGGGAGGGTGGGGGGAGGAGTTAGTGATGGAAGGATGGAGAAAATGAAAGCGGGCCTGAGGTTAACGAAAAAGAGAGTGATGAAGAAATACAACTGACATGAAAGGGAGGGAGGGAATGAGTGACAGACACACCGACAAACCCTGACACACCCCGAAACACCCCGACACACACCGACACACAGCGACACACCGACACACACACACACACACACACATGACCACACTTTTTTCAGTTTTTCACAAAATCTTCACAGGTGTTATCATGTTTGATTAAATGGTTTGTGTGTGTGTGTGTGTGTGTGTGTGTGTGTGTGTGTGTACATGTGTGTGCGTGTGTGCCTGGGTGTGTGTGTGCGTGTGCCTGGGTGTGTGCGTGCGTGTATGTGTGTCTGCACACGTGTGTGCGTCTGTGTGTACGGCACACGTGGAAGGCCTGGTTACCCCTGGCGTGCTGTGGCGCAGTGTGAGGGGATCTCGTCTCTGAGCTGTGACCTGTCCCAGGAGATCACAGACTTCAGGGACCTCGTCCGACTGGGAGTACAGGAAAGCCAAGGGACCCGGTGGACTCCCAATCTCACATGTGACCTGCTGGGTGAGTTTCTCCTCTTTACTCTCTTTCTTTTTCGTTTTCTTCTTGCTCAGTCTTTCTTTGTCTTTGTCTCTCTTTCACTGTCTTGCCTTTCCCTCTCCCTGTCCTAGTGTTGGGCTGCAGTTCCAAATGTATACATACGGGGGCGCTTAAAGTACCTTATCATCTTATTCCCTATCTGGAATCCCATACTGAGCAGGACTACAGATGGTTGTGCCACATAAACAAATGATGAATGTTCTCCACTTCCATCACCAGATGATCCAGGAAGTGCAGCATTCAGTGCCCCCTCTCTGTCGATGCAGGTTGAGGACCTCGGTGGGAGTATTTTAACGCCCCATATTGGGGTGGAGGTGAAGTTCCCCTGTGCCCCAGAGGCCTTGCGTATGGACGGGTACAGGGGACGGAGGTGCTGCCCTGTGACCTTGTTCCTGGATGATAACGTTGTCACAGTGACCCTTTTCAACAAACAGTGGCTAACGGAGAGACAGGTAAGCATCCAGCTTTTTCTAGCTCATTCTCTCACTCCTTGTCTCACTCCTTGTCTCACTCCTTGTCTCACTCATTGTCTCACTCATTGTCTCACTCCTTGTTTCACTCTTTGTCTCACTCTTTTCTTTCTGGCCCTCTTGCTCTGCTTCACTTTCTTCATCTCCATCTCTGCAGTTGTATATGTAAAAAAAATCACAGCCCACCTCCCTTTATCTTCCTTTATCTGCAAAACTCTCCCACATCCAATTTCTCTTTCTCTCCATTTCACTCTTTTTTTCTACAGCAAATCTCAATTTGATCTTGCCTCTTTGGCTCTGATATCCACTTCCTAGTTTCTTCTAAATTGGCTTTCAGCAAGTGTCTTACCCACCCTGTAGCATCTGTGATTGGTTGTTTTCTCTTCAGACCCGATCAGGATTGGTGAATAACGACCGCTTAGATGAGTTCAGGGTGTCCTTTGGAGGTCTGGTTCCAGGTCAGGAGTATTGTGTTGCAGCCAACTTCACTTTCAATGGCTTCAGACCCTCACACACCTCCCAGCCCGTCTGCCTGCAGCTGGACCCACTTCCTGTAGGTGAGCAGGAAACAGCAGGGGACCAACAGGAAATAACACACAAGCAAAAACATTATTTTTGTACAGTATCGTGCACTAAAGGTTTACACACATCATGAAATCATTGAAATAAGCTCTTATTCATGTGTGTGTGTGTTTGCGTGTGTGGTCGTGTACGTGTACGTGTACGTGTGTGTGTGTGTGTGTGTGTGTGTGTGTGTGTGTGTGTGTGTGTGTGTGTGTGTGTGTGTGTGTGTGTGTGTGTGTGTGTGTGTGTGTGTGTGTGTGTGTGTGTGTGTGTGTGTGTGTGTGTGTGTGTGTGTGTGTGTGTGTGTGTGTGTGTTTGACCAGACCTGTGGCCTATATGGTTGGGTGCAGGACTGAGTGTTTTGTTCTTCATTCCTTCGTTCCTTGTGGTTTTCTATCTGCTGAGACGAAACAAACAACCATCAGAGGACCACCTCCCTCGAGCACTGGTAGTGTACACACACACACACACACACACAGACACACACACACACACACTCTTGAGCAGGGCACAATATTCATAGTTCACACCTAACCTGATAACTGGTATACTTGCACGCACCCAGAACAGACAGAGACACATACACTCTCGTCTTGATTTTGTATGCACACACACGTATTCTCGTATGCACACACACACATGCGTACACACACACACACAGAGAGACTGAGAGAGAGAGAGTACATAATTTATGAAATGACAATTGCTTAGAATGCTTTATGTGGGGTGTGGTGTGTGTGTGTGTCTCTAGGCAGGCCTCCTTGACCCCGTGTCTGGCTGTCCGGTCCCCAGTGAGGGCCCTGGTATGTTGCCTGCTGAGGACAGCCTCTCTGTCATCTCCCTCTGCAGCTGCGACCTCAGCCACCTCTCCACCCAGCTCCCAGCTCCCAGCCTGGACCAGCACCAGTACTTCATCAGCCCCTGCCCGGATCACCCTCCCTGGGCTGCCCCTGGCCTGGGCAGTGGGGGGTTGATGCAGGAAGGCTCGGAGATCACCCAGGTAGCCCTCTTTGGACAGAGCAGCTGGGACTCCGCTGTGCAAAGAGACGCGGGACCCCAACATGGGGAGGAGTTCACCCCTCTCTCTGATGCTCCGGGGGTCCCCCTCAGCTCTCTGAGACTGGGGCTGAGTGAGGGGGTGGACTGGGTTTACCTCCACGAGGGGGTAATGATACAGTCTGGATGTGAGATTTCCACTAGGAAGGAAGAGACTGAGCTGTACCATTTAGACACAGAGGGGGACCCTCTTCATACGTGAATCTAATCTGCTAAGATGTGAACTAAGCTGATGGGTAGTGACTAGCTGGATAAATGTCTCCCTTTATCGTGACTACTCAACAGCAAAATGCTCCGCTGTGATGAAACAACATTTCCTGTGGAAAATACAACGACGTGCAAATCACAAGCAGGAATGTTCTGGGAAATGATGCAGGTCCAACTTCTACTAAATTAAATAATGAGGAGTAGGAAGACAATTATTAACCAACCACCCCCGCAGAGAAAATGTTGATTTGCATTCAGTTGTAGATGAACAACACCTGTCAAGCGTAGACTGGGGTGGAAATCTAAACCACAGAGCAAGCTGTGGCTGGGTTGAGTGAGAAGGATGTGGGTTTGTGTGAGCGTGTGTGTGAGCGTGTGTGTGTGTGTGTGTGTGTGTGTGTGAGTGAGAGAGAGAGAGAGAGAGAGAGAGAGGGAGTATGGCTGCCACAATATGGTGGTGAGCTGACCTTTAAAGATCACCTCTCCTTACTGGTCACTAAGTGTTTAAAATGGTTAAATGTCAGGTTTCTTGTTGACATGTTTCTTAACGGAGGAAAAAGGTCACACACAGCTCCAACCACACAAAACCACAAGCAGGGGCAGAACAGACACGAGAGCGTGAAATCTGCTATCGCACTCTGAAGCCACAATAAAAAAACATGAAACTATGGTGACGAGTTCTCTTCAGACGAATTTTAAACAAACTATGGTGACGAGTTCTCTTCAGATGAATTTTAAACCGCATGTGGATAACCACCTTAAAGGCCATTAAGATGTGCTTGCTCTGGCTGCCTAAGTTAGTTTTGACACATCTCAGTGAGGATTTTCCGACACTGCCATATTTTGTTCATCTCTTCTCTGAACTGCAAGTCTGAATAATCCCTCAGATGCTTATATATTTAGGCTACAGTTATGATTCACTGTATACTTTCACACAAATCAGTGTGTGGAGCTCGACTGACTAGTGACACAGTGATTCCACAGTTTTCCCTTCCATTTTCTCAGTCCATCTACGCCTTTATTTTAGAATGTTATGAGATAAGATGACCTTTCTTGATCCCATGCGTCTCACTGCCTGACAATGGGCAAAATAAAATAAATAAATATATAGATTTATAAATAAAATAAAGAAATGGGAAAGTCCTTCTCCTGAAGCATACTGAAGTACTGTATATCTGTTTAAATGAACCCAATTAGTACACTTTTCCTGCTTGAATTCTATGTGTATTTTACATGTATTGTATGATTTTGTCTTCTACTGAGGCTACGTTTTACATATGGCTGTCCAATTATCAGTGTGGAAAAATATTTAGACTAAAACTAAAACTCAAATCTGGAAAAAGTTTTCCCCCCCTGTATCCTTCTCTATCTGGATGATGTGTTAACTACTTAACCATAGAATGCCGTGTAGATAACTGACACTTGGTTTGTAATATACTTTATACTAACCTTGAAAAAAGTCTGTTTTAGAATACAAAGATGATTAATATGTAAAGCGATCAATAAAAATGATACTGTGCACGGTGATACAGTTCTGAAGGTTCTATGAGAGTGATGATAAAAAAGTTAAGACAAATCACGAGAGAAAGGTAGAAAAAGGGAAGGAGAGAAAGAGAAAAAGGGAGGGAGAGAAAGAGAGAAAAGGATAGAAAGAGAGAAAAGGGAGGGAGAGAAAGAGAGAAAGAAAAAGGGAGGGAAAGAAAAGGAGTGAAAGAGAAAAGGGAGGGAGAGAAAGAGAGAAAAGGGAGGGAGAGAAAGACAGAAAAGGGAGGGAGAGAGAGAGAAAAGGGGGAGAAAGACAAAAGGAGTGAGAGAAAGAGAGAAAAGGGAGAGAAAGGGAGTAAAGGGAGAGAAAGTGAGAAAAGGGAGAGAAAGGGAGTAAAAGGAGTGAGAGAAAGAGAGAAAAGGGAGGGAGAGAAAGAGAACAGCAGGAGAAGGGAGCGTGTTCCTGGAGGAGGTGACTCACCCCCTGACTCAAAGCATGAACAACTAACTAACTAACTCAGCAAAGGTTTTGCAGTTAATGGACGCCTGATTTTATGGTTAGGATCCCCTTTCAGAAGAGGGAGGAGAGGTGTTTGACATTGGTCCTGTCTGATGAAGACCCTGTTAGGTATGAGCTGCATTTGTGACACTAAGGGAGAACGAGAGATAATGAGTGTGTGCAGATTCTGTCCTGATACACTCTCAATTATTTGGTCATTGCGTGCGTGTGTGTGTGTATGTGTGTGTGTGTGTGTGTGTGTGCATGTGTGTGCATACATGTGCGTGCGTAAGCCTGCTTGAGTTCCACATGAAGGCATGTTTTCATTCCCCACACTCCATCATGCGTTCATCTCCAGTCTCTTTATTTGGCCGTTCTTTGTGCATAAACAGTTTCATACAGGTTTTTTTTTTATATTACAAATGTATCCTATGTACAAAAACACACTCAGAAGCAATCAGGGCACTGTTTGTTTGTGTGTGTGTGTGTGCGTGTGTTAGTGTGTGTATGTTTGTGCGTGTGTTAGTGTGTGTGTGCGTGTGTGTGTGAGAGGGAGAGATATCCTCAAGTTCAGGTTGGCAGTGCACACTCCTTCATCAGATCTTGGCACAGTGCCTTTCATTCGCCTCATCCCTCTCTTTCATAGTTTCCTTCGTTCCGATCACCGCTGTGAGTTCTCCTGTTGCTATAGCAGCAGCTGTCAGTTAGTCTGAGTTAGGCGGAGTCCTGCTCATCTTCGCCAGTACTGTTGAACACACACACAAACATTTTTGATACACACTTTTAACATCAGCAGAATAAAACAAACAGGTACTGTATGACAAGGTAACTGATTCACGCGCACACACACACACACACACACACACACTTCATACCTGTGCAAATTTGTGAATCTGCTCGACCACTGCAGCAAACAGCGCCCCCACACTCTCATCAATCAGACTCTGCATGTAGTGCACCGCCTCCTCATCGGAAAGGTCCAATCGGAACTTGTCTTGCACCTGACATCATCAGAACCCAGGAGGTCAGGTCAGTTCATAAACACACACACACTCAGATTATGTTTGTTTTGTGATCATTTAAAAATATAATCTACTCTCTCAATCTTGTGTACAGCTGAACAAAACGAAGCCGACACACATAGACAGACAGACAGACAGACAGAGAGACAGACAGACAGACAGACAGACAAACAGACAGAAAGAGAAAACTTTTTGCATGCTATGATGGGTTTCAAAGCTTCAGTCGCCTTATACAGTTGTTTGCTAAATCCTGGAGGGATTCTCAGTGTCTCCCTACATGAAAGCAGAAACAGCGTCAACTCACCTTTCTAACAGTCTTGTCAGGCTCCAGTGCAATGTCAGGGATGTTGGCATCCACCATGAGAGAGAACAGATTTAGGATCAGGTTGGAGTACCTGCAACGAGATACCCAAAGCATTACGGCTGTGTGTGTGTGTGTGTGTGTGTGTGTGTGTGTTACCTGCGCAGGTGTAGGAAGGCGGTATAACACTGCTTCCTAAACTCCTGGTACTGTTCGCTCTGTGTGTGTGTGTGTGTGTGTGTGTGTGTGTGTTACCTGCGCAGGTGTAGGAAGGCGGTATAACACTGCTTCCTAAACTCCTGGTACTGTTCGCTCTGTGTGTGTGT
This sequence comes from Clupea harengus, assembly GCF_900700415.2. Classification (NCBI taxonomy): domain Eukaryota; kingdom Metazoa; phylum Chordata; class Actinopteri; order Clupeiformes; family Clupeidae; genus Clupea; species Clupea harengus. Next base: position 12,866,584 of record NC_045169.1, read on the forward strand.
GTGTGTGTGTGTTACCTGCGCAGGTGTAGGAAGGCGGTATAACACTGCTTCCTAAACTCCTGGTACTGTTCGCTCTGTGTGTGTGTGTGTGTGTGTGTGTGTGTTACCTGCGCAGGTGTAGGAAGGCGGTATAACACTGCTTCCTAAACTCCTGGTACTGTTCGCTCTGTGTGTGTGTGTGTGTGTGTGTGTGTGTGTGTGTGTGTGTGTGTGTGTGTGTGTGTGTTACCTGCGCAGGTGTAGGAAGGCGGTATAACACTGCTTCCTAAACTCCTGGTACTGTTCGCTCTGTGTGTGTGTGTGTGTGTGTTACCTGCGCAGGTGTAGGAAGGCGGTATAACACTGCTTCCTAAACTCCTGGTACTGTTCGCTCTGTGTGTGTGTGTGTGTGTGTGTGTGTGTGTGTGTTACCTGCGCAGGTGTAGGAAGGCGGTATAACACTGCTTCCTAAACTCCTGGTACTGTTCGCTGTGTGTGTGTGTGTGTGTGTGTGTGTGTGTGTGTGTGTGTGTGTTACCTGCGCAGGTGTAGGAAGGCGGTATAACACTGCTTCCTGAACTCCTGGTACTGTTCACTCTGCATGCCTCCCATCCCCTCCACCATCTCCTTACTCAGCTTCATGGGAGGGGGGAGGGGCTTGGGGTCACGACCCAGGATGTAACCAAAGTCAATATGGAACAACTTCCCTGGATGAGGGAGGGAGAGAGAGAGAAAGAAAGAAAGACAGAGTGAGGAAGATTATGTATCTGGTTGATATGTTCTTAAGTTATGTCTCTGCATAATTGATTAGAGGCATGACAAACACATTTTTACAAGAAATTTTTATGACAGGAAATTTGTTCAGTAATACTCTTTATATAGAGGAATCTATCATGTTATTCTTCGGTTTCAATTTTTTTTTTCTGTAAGGTTGGAATTGGTAATGCTGAAATATTGATGACACTGCAGAAATGGACATTTGGTTAAAAGTTATGGATATTTTGTTAGTAAAAAAAATTACTTGCTGAAGGACATTAACGTGTGCGTGTCCCAGTCCGACCCCGTCCACTTCCTAGTCAATGTGTTCTGGTATTGTCTGGTGTCTGTTCCAGGTTTTACCCCTACCCTGGTTCCTGGCTGACTGACAAGGGAGGTGACCAATCACCAGCGCCTGTTCCTGCACACCTGCTACCACTCACCTCATCAGCCCTGGCTTTTAAGCCCGGTCCATCACTCCTCACCAGATTATCTCGCCTTTGTATCATTGCTAATCCTCTCTGATAGTTAGTAGTCAGCCTGTTAATATTCCTGCCTGTATCTGCGATCTGCCAGGATCTCTTGCCTTTTGTTACCGACCTAAGCCTGTTATTTGCCACGTGAGTTTTCGGACCCTGGCTACGTTTGTCTGTTTCTGTCTGTCTCTCTGTGCCCCGACCTCTCCGACTGCCTTGCCTGCACCTTTGCAGAGATTTCTTCTGCCATTAAAAGATTCCTGCTGGACTGCCTTTTGTTTTTGGCTGTCTAGCTTTTTTCAAACGAGTCTGCTCATGGGTTCTCTAGTCCTAATGAGGCCTCACCGGCCCTGACGTGTGGAAGAGGGTTCAAACGTGTGGTACCTGTTTTGGTAAGCAGCAGGTTGTCCAGGTGTCTGTCTCCAACGCCCAGGATGTACGTAATCACACAATAGCCCGCTGTGGGGACACACACACTCCATTAAACCACAGGCAAAAACATTCAGTACATTCAGTAAACACACAGACACACAGACACAGACACACACACACACACACACACACACACAGACAGACACACAACTCACCACAGCTCTTCACGTATGTGTCCATGACTTCTGGGCTGATGCCATAGGGCCCTTTTTCACTTGGTGCATGTTTCCTGAAGAAGCTCTGCACAGACACACACACACACACACACACACACACTTGTTTACACATACCATTTGGGCTACAAATGGGCATTCTTTGCTAAATGATATACAATGATATAAAAGTCAACAAAGGTATATGTGCAAACAGCATATAATCACAAAGAAAAGCCAATGGCTTGTCTGAGGAGTTCCCCATAACAGAATAAATACTTAAAATAAATATATGAAATATATTTTAAAATATAATACAAATACAGCTGGAGAGCCAAATCTATGGAGTGTACGAGATGCTAGTGCGTATCTGTGAGATGAGACTGTGTGTGTTTGTAGGGGAGGGAAATGTGATTATGTGCGTGTTACCTGAATGTGTGTGTGTTTGTAGGGGAGGGAAATGTGATTATCTGCGTGTTACCTGAATGTGTGTGTGTGTTTGTAGGGGAGGGAAATGCGATTATGTGCGTGTTACCTGAATGTGTGTGTGTTTGTAGGGGAGGGAAATGTGATTATCTGCGTGTTACCTGAATGTGTGTGTGTGTTTGTAGGGGAGGGAAATGTGATTATGTGTGTGTTACCTGAATGTGTGTGTGTTTTTAGGGGAGGGAAATGTGATTATGTGCGTGTTACCTGAATGTGAGTGTGTTTGTAGGAAAGGGAAATGTGATTATGTGCGTGTTACCTGAATGTGTGTGTGTTTGTAGGGGAGGGAAATGTGATTATGTGCGTGTTACCTGAATGTGTGTGTGTTTGTAGGGGAGGGAAATGTGATTATGTGCGTGTTACCTGAATGTGTGTGTGTTTGTAGGGGAGGGAAATGTGATTATGTGCGTGTTACCTGAATGTTTCCTTCAGTAGCTAACACTTCAGCGACAGGTACTGACTGAACAAACTGCATAAAACCTGGAAAAACACACATACAAACACTCAGTGTGTGCTAAGCAGTATCATAAACCTCAGTACTATGATCAGTGACAACATTTGTGTACTGTTCTCTGTGTTTGTGTGTGTGTGTGTGTTTGTGTGTGTGTGTGTGTGTGTGTGTTACCATGCTTTGTGCTGGTGGCCAAGACTTTATATGGAGTCAACTTCAAGTCCAGATTTTCTTTCCGCAACAACTGAGCGACAGAAAAAAAACAATCAAAAACTGCATACGTATATACTAACACTTTGTTGTTAGTCGTAGTGTGTGAGTGAGTGAGTTAGAGTGAAAGAGAGAGAGAAACACATACCTTGTCCATGAGTGATATGATCTGCAGGATAAGCTGGTCTTGTCTGAGGTCATCTCCGTGTTTGAAGATAACGGGGTACAAGCCTCCATCCTCTGCCTTGAAGATCAGCTTAGCAGGCATCAGGGCGCTCTGACCAGAGAGAGAGAGAGAGAGAGAGAGAGAGAGAGAGAGTCACACACAGACAAGAACACTGGTATACACACACCACACACAATACATAGACAATAAATACACCCTCCCCTACACATATATACACACAGAAACAGCCACAAAATGCCACAAATACACATATTTACAAAAAGAACACACACACACCACAAAAAGGAATACACAATACACACACACACACACAGAAATAGCCACAAATACACGTCTTTACGGAAAGAACACACACACATACACACACACCACAAAAAACAACAACAAACAGGAATACACACACACACACCTTGAAGAGTGTGGCGGTCTCTGGTATGATGCCCTTGATGCGGACCTGGGGCTCCAGAGGGAGGGGGATGGGCTCAATCTCAGACAGGTTCACCTTCTCATTATCAGCCAGCAGGGCCTGCAGTCGCTCCGTCTACACACACACACACACACACACACACTCAGTCACCATCATGACACATGCATCATGTAAGTAGCTATGTGTGGGGAACTGGTGTGAGTTGAGCCTGGTGAGGGTTACACCTGTACAAGCTGTGGGCTGGTTTACGTTAATGTTTGAGAATTTGTCTGTATAAAGTGGGAGTATATTGGAGTGTGTGTGTTTGTGTGTGTGTGTGTAATATGTGAAGTGTCTGTATAGTGTCAGAGTTGATTTGTGTGTGGGTTAATTTGTGGTTTAATTTGTCGTCATGGGTGTGAGTTGACTGTGCTGAATTGAAGGTCTGTGCGTTGGTCTGTGTGTGTGTGTGTGTGTGTGTATGTGTGTGTGTGTGTGTGTGTGTACGTGTTACCTTCTTCTTGCGGTTGCCACTCTCTCTCTGCACAGCCTTCATGAGCTGCACCAGTCTGTCCACAAACGTCTGCTGGGCCGCGAGCAGAGAGCGCATCACCCTCACACTCTTATCCCCCTGACAGAGAGAGAGAGAGAGAGAGAGAGGAGGATGAAGAGAGAGAGAGGGGGGGGGAGAGAGAGAGAGATGAAGAGAGAGAAAGGGAGAGAGAGGGGGATGAAGAGAGGGAGAGAGGGGGAGAGAGAGTGAGAGAAAGGGATGAAGAGAGAGAAAAGAAAGAAGAGGAAGAGTGAATGCACACTGACAGGGAAGCAAAGTCTGACATACTGTATATGTTTGCGTTTGTGTGTCAAAATGTGTTTTACGAGTGTGTGTGTGTGTGTGTATGTGCATGTTTTGTCTATCTGTATGTGTATGTGTGTGTCGTATGTGTGTACCTTCAGCAGAGCCTGGCTGAACCTCCTCATGACGCTCAGGTACATCTCATGGGTCTTTGGGTCTCTCTGCTGTGTGTCCTGATCCTCACACTCCACGATCACATACCTGCAGAGGAAACACACAACAGTAACAACCCTGAATAATGACACAGGAGTCTCATATGAAGTCAGATCACATACCATTCACTGATTCACTGAGACACTATCCCAAAGAAGACCTACAGAACATATCACCCCTCCAACACACATTCACACACACACACACGCCCAAAAAATGTTCTTACCAATATAGATAGTTTGCCAGCGTGGAATTCTTACAGGCTCGCGAGATGAGGAAAGTACATAGGTCCTGCTGTGGGAGAAGAAGAACGCACACACACGCACACACACACACACACACACACACACACACACACACACACACACACACACACAAAGAGTTACCCCATAGCCTTTTTCCTAACTAATTATCTTTCACCTTCTTCTCCTTCTCCTCTTACCTCCAGGATGTCTCCGTCTGTTCCCTCCTTCCCTCTCTGTGTGGTGGGGGCAGCTGCTGTAGACACCTGTGAGCTGAACATACACAGTACAGGTGCTTCTGAGTGTGTGTGTGTGTGTGTGTGTGTGTGTATATGTGTGTGTTAGTATGTGTGTTAGTATGTGTGTGAGTGTGTGAGTGTGTGTATGTGAGTGTATGAGTGTGAGTGTATGAGTGTGCGAGTGTGCGAGTGCGAGTGTGTGTGTGTGTGTTACCTGTCCAGGTCTCCCAAAGTGGTGCTCTCCCCCATCCCCCCCTGGCTGTCCCTCTTGTTGCTGGGCTCCAGGCCGCTGGTGATGTCTGTGTAGCTCTCATACTTCAGGGCCTGCACCAGCTGCAGCAGGTACATCAGCAAGTCCTAAACAACAGCATATGTGTGTGTGAGAATGAGAGACCAAGTCAATCAGAGTGTGTGTGTGTGTGTGTGTGTGTGTGTGTGTGTGTGTACGTGTTCCAGCTGCTGTGGGTAAGATAACAGAGCATAGACAAGCACACTTCATCCTTAGTCTGTGGTGAAGACAGTGGCTTCAGCCTCTCTCCCACACACACACACACACACACACACACACACACACACACACACACACACACACACACACACACACACACACACACACACACACACACACACACACCTCATCGTCGGCCTGCTCCAGGCGGGCCACGGCGTAGCGTCTGACGGTGGGGTTGGTGAACTGTGAGGAGAGCAGCTCCAGAGAGTCCTCCACGTCCATGGGCCTCCACTTCCCCAACAGCTCCAGCGCCTGCTTGGCCTCCTGGGGCAGCGCCCAGTTCACACACTTCAGGAACTTAGTCAGGGCCTGCCAGAGCACGAACACGAACACGAACACACACACACACACACACACACACACACACACACACACACACACACACACACACACACACACACACACACACACGAACATAGACACACAGACACACACACGTCCACATCCACAGAAACACACAAGTTAGGAAAATAGGCCCACACAAACATGCTGTATGCTGCAAAAGGGGCACATGTCTAAAGAAAACATTTCCACATAGTTCATTCAAGAAATGATTTTATGGTCCTTGGTAAGTTTACTTTACCACATGGCCCACGACCAAAAAAAAAAAACACACATGATTTTTAAAAAGGCACTTACATACACATATGAATTTTATGACATTTTGCTCATTCATGGAGTAATTTCATGCCCTGACTGCTTACAGTATAACTGAGGTCATAAAATAACACATAGCACACACACACACACACCTACAGACAAACACACACACACAGACCTTCTCCTGAGTGGTGAGGTAGTAACGGAACTTCCACACCAGGTCCTGCTCCTCAGAGTTCAACAGCTTGGTTGGGGGGTAGCTGACGATGATCTGCCGAGGACACACACGTTTTAACATGTTTATCTCTCTCTCTCTCTCTCTCTCTCACACACACACACACACACACACACACACACAGTCACACACCCTGCACACCACCAAAGCAGCAATGCACACAGACACATAACAGGCCAGCCCGTACAATCAGCAAACCCTAACCACACACAACACAGGCGAAATGCAAAATAGGCATACTGTCTAATAATTAGATGTTCAAAATAGGCATACTGTCTACTAATTAGATGTTCAAAATAGGCCTACTGTCTAATAATTAGATGTTCAAAATAGGCATACTGTCTACTAATTAGATGTTCAAAATAGGCACTGTCTAATAATTAGATGTTCAAAATTGGCATACTGTCTAATAATTAGAAACTTAGAAAATTGAAACTTTTAGTTTACTGGTCTACTGCCACTTAAGCATACTATCAATCACCAATGCACATACAGACAGACCTCCACCCCCACCCACACCGGAAGAGTGACTGACATTGAGCTGGTCTCTGGTCACACACACACACACACACACACACACACACACACACACACACACACACACACACACACACACACGGAGAGTGACTGACATTGAGCTGGTCTCTCACACACTCACACACACACACACACACACACAGAGAGTGACTGACATTGAGCTGTTCTCACACACACACACACACGGAGAGTGACTGACATTGAGCTGGTCTCTCTCACTCACTCACACACACACACACACACACACACACACAGGGAGAGTGACTGACATTGAGCTGGTCTCTGGTAGCAGCGTTGGGCTTCAGGTCATGGTCAGACGGTCCACTCCTCAAGCTACGAGCCAATTTGTGGTGCTTACTCTCCACCAGATTCTCCTGTCAGATTGAAAGAGGTTAAAGTAAGTGCGTGCGTGTGTGTCTGTGTGTGTGTGTGTGGCAGAGGTGCACTGAGAGTTAAATAATAATTTGCATAATATGTGTCTAAGAATGTCTAACAATCCTGTAGTTCTGACTATCCCAACACAGGGCATACGTGCACATGAGCATATGTGTGTGTGTGTGTGTGTGTGTGTGTGTGTGTGTGTGTGTTCTTACCATGCACATCTGGGGGTCCGGCACTTTGACCATGTCTGAGCTGCTGAGAAGAGGGGCGTTATCATCCCCATCCTATCAAGAATGAGGGACAAACACCATTAACCAATCAACAGCCATCAATCACTCATTCACTCTGCCAATCACTGAGCACCAGAGACCGTTATCCAATCAGCTGCTAGCTCAGTTAACCTTGAATGAAAACTCAGAATCTCTCACTCCCCCCTGGATTCCACTGGTTGCGAGTCTATGATGTCAGAGTCTATGATGTCACCTCTGCGACACGTTTTTGTTCCGTGGAGTATTTCAGCAGAAGAACATTTTGTCTGCCCGATTTGATTGACTTGAAGATTTGGTCATTTTTCCATGAAATTTGTGCTTCTACCAAGGAGGCAACGTAGTTAAATGGTTTCTTTTTTAGTCTGTGTTTGTTTGTGTTTATTGTTTTTGACAGAGCTAATACCGTTAAGACCAGTTATGAACGACATGCATCAAAGACTTGAGTTTTACTGGTTCAAAATACATTCATCCTCATAATTATTTAGTGTGTTTCGCACATAGTGCCTGTTAGCAGGAAGACAACACTTGAATTTCATCTCCTACTTGAGAAACTAGGGGGGCTTCCGTCAACAGTAGACTCTGGGTGTATTTATAGCGAAGCAAAGTGGAGAGACGCTTCTGAGACGCGCTGCAGCACATCTGAGACGCAGATATATCTGGTGGATACTGGAGGTCACTCACTAAATCAGTGGTCTTCTTATAGTGGACATACTACTCCTGTTCCTTCTCGCTTTCTCTTTCTCTTTCTCTCGCTCTCACACACACACACCTTCTCATAATAGACAATGCTGTATTCTCTCTCTCCAGTCTTCACCCTGGGAAACTCCACCATCAGGTACATGAAGTTGGAGCTGCGCTTCTCACTCTGAAACCACACACACACACACACACACACACACAGACACAGACACACACACACACACACACACACACACACACACACACACACACACACACACACACACACACACACACAAACGCACAAACATACATTACATTATTTATTAAAGCATGAGAATAACTTCCAATAAATTCCAAATGTATTTAAAAAATACTCCGATAATCTGATCGTAAGAAACGATGCGCGTGTGTCTTCACTTAAATATCTCACCTCATTGATCATCTCTATCTCCCGGAAGGTCAACCGGTCCAGCCAATCCACTTTAACCATGTGACCTTGCCTATGGGCCTTGGTCAACTAGATCAATAGGGAAAGAATAAGAGGTTGACAGAGATACAGAGAGGGGAAGTGGTTGAGAGAGAAGGATGTAGGGGACATTATATTAGATCAGGGGAGAACTCAACAATCCATCCATCTGTGAGCACAGGGTGAGCACAGAACAGCCAATACGAGCATCATACCGTGTCTCAACAGCCAATCAAATGCAAGCTCACTCTCATACTCAGACTTCAATTAGTCGCCTGTGTAACCTCAATAAATTCCAAGCATTCAACTTCATTTTTAGAATCCTGTACCCTTTGTCTTCTTGACCAGTGACACACAAGCGGCCGACATGTTAAAAGGCTAGGAGCTTACGGCCACGTTGTGTCTGGTACAGAATGCCTGGAGGGCCTGTCAGTTAGTCGGCACAGCACAAAAATGGCAGTAAGCAAAATTAAAGTTAACCAACCAGGGTGCTTCACAAACGGACAGTGCTTGTTAAATAACAAATCATAACATTGGAGACTAGCAAGGCTCTTTACTGAGGTCCAGTCACAGTGATCAAGTAACACCAGAGGCTAACGTGTCTAGCATAACATGACATACCATAACATATCCACTTAATAACAATGTAAACAAAATGTTGCTATGTTGCAGATAGGCACAGGCAAATATAAAACCACACACTCATTCACAGATGTACTACCCCAACACACACACAGACCCACACACACACACACACACACACACACACACACACACACACACACACACATACAAAAACACACCAGCTCCTAGCCTTCTCTCAACTCCTACTCACATCACTCAGTACCTCCAGGTCTGGACCCTGGAACAAACAAGGGTTAAGATGCAACTAGGAACAGGAAGTCATCTCTTATTCTCTATCTCTCTCTCTCTCACACACACTCTCACATACACACTCACTCTCACACACACACACACACACACACACAAACTTCTTATCATTTAAATCCCCACCAAATCTCACAATTCATTCACACATTCTCTCATAAAGAACACACGTGACACAAACAACAAACATATTCGACATTATGCAGTCACAACAAATACGCTCTATTCTGTAAATTCTACCAGATTCCATCAAAGTACACGCACGCACACACACACACACACACACACACACACACACCTTGGCGAGGCGGCCCATCTGGTCTTCAGACAAGGAGCTGCTGGTGCGGCCGGGGGTGGAGCTAGGATCAGCCCCGTCCCCTTCCACGCCAGGCCACACCTTCAGATCATGCATGCCCTGCCGGAACATTCTGGAGAGGAGAGGAGGAAGCAGAGGGGAAAGAAGAAATAATTTATTTGTAGACGTGGTCAGATAGCAGATAAAGCCCCATCTATGCCCACAAGTGCGAACTGTCAATAACACCAGTCTTCTCATTTTTACAAAACATCAAAAAGAATCTGGGGATGTTCTATAAACTAGCCACCTACAAAACATACCTTAACAATCAATCAAAAACGACATATATTTGCTTTAAACTCCACCAAATGTCTACCCCATACTAACCCATGTTTGCCAAATAAGGTGACAGTGGTGCCCCCTACAGGAGTGGCTCTGCCAGGTCCGTAGACGTCCCAAACAGTCAGCGCCACCTGGGCACTCTGAGGGAGGTCTGGGTACTTCAGTGGCAGCCGCAGCCACTCGTTCCAGCTGGAGAGAGTGTAGTTACACACACACACACACACACACACACACACACACACACACACACACACACACATTAACACACACATGATTAGTAATTAGTGACCACACACACATACACTTTCTGTCCATGTTAACCCTAAGTGTACAGAGGGACCTAAGTGTACAGATGTTAACGACAACCCAAATGATAACACAACTAGTCAATATAAAATCATACAAACACACATAACCTCAAATAATGTACAGAAACACACACACACACACACACACATACACACACAACACACACTTACTTCCATCGTGTGCTGAAGGCCTTGTAGGAGGTGCGTACGGGCAGGGCGAGAGGCTTTCCCTCGGCAAACACCTGGGAGGTGACGTACAAGTCAGAGCAGGTCTCCTGGTAGAGGCCGGAGAAGCGCAGCATGGGGTCCTCCAGCAAAGCCTTATAGCTCTTCCTCTCGCGGCGGCCTTCCAGGCTGCCACTGGGAGAGAGGAGAGCAGAGAAGAGAAAAGAAATAAGGAGAAAGGAGAGGAACAGAGAAGAGAGGAGAAGAAAGAAGAGAAGAGGAGAGCAGAGAAGTGGAACGTAGAGGAGAAGGAAGAACAGAACAGAAGAGAAGGACGGCAGCACAAAAGAAAAAGAGAGGGAAAAGGTGGGATGTGAGGGAGATTAGAGATGTGTAAGAGAAGAGATTCAAGAGGAAAAAAGAGAACAGAAACAGGGATATGAAGGGAAGAGTAAAGTGAATTCAAATTGTGTGTGTGTGTGTGTGTGTGTGTGTGTGTGTGTGTGTGTGTGTGTGTGAGGTAGGGATACATTTGTTTACATACAGTTGCCAAGTTACTGGTGTGGTTAGTACATGCAAGATTAGTTAGTCTCCTGTAGGCCAACACTCAAATTTGACGACTGAGAATTTTAAGTTGGGTTGGAATTTACTCTTTCAGATGGATATGTAGCATACAGCGGCAAACAGTATTGTGAGCTGCTGTCAAATGACTTGGATGCTTTGTATCACTTAACCTAAAAATGCGAGTATGAGTTAACTGTATTCTCCACGAACACAAATATATTAGCATCTTTGACTCGACGTAATGTCAGGAGATCTCGCGAAAATCTACACTTCATGCGCGTGGGACTCATTGGGATGTCGGACGTCATTTGTGTGACCCTCCCAGAAAACAAAACAAAATTAAATTCGTTTACTGGCTGTCACGAGAGCGGCGCGAGGGGCGATGAGCGCTCGGAATGTGGTGATGTCAGCGGGCGCGAGCCTCCACTAGCGTCCCAAGCTCTCTCTGCGGGCTCGTAGAGGTTCGCAGTTTTCCTTGATTCACAAACGGTTGCCATGCCTTTCCAGTAAACATCGCACAAACAGGAGAAATCTCTCCAGAAAAGTCAATTATACTTTTTACGTTAGCTAACGTTAGTTAGGTTAGCGAAAGTGATGTGGACGCTATCGTTATGATTCTTTCAGAAACAACAACACAGGGTTTAACAAATTGGCAATGTTATGTAATATTCATTCAATAACCATTTTACTAATGTCGTGTTATTCAATGTTCGCAGCATAGTGGTACTGACAATACTCGGGAGAAGTCAAAACAACATATAGCTAGCTAGCTCGTTAGTAAAGATCCCGTTTGGCTAACTTCTCTGCAGCTTTAATGGTTAGGATGAGTGGCAATCACAACAATGAGTCAGGCAAAAATGACTTACATTTTCAGTTGGACGTTGATGTCTAAGTCACAACTATAGACATAGTTAAATGTGTCCATTTTCTTTCAGTTGGAAACCCCGCCAAACAGATAAGCCGTCAGATACGAAGAAAACTATCCTTTTCCAGTAGCTTTGCAAGGCCTCGTAACCGAGACACTATGCTGAGGGGACCGCTAGCTACCAGAAATCCACCAGCACCGAGCTTTTCCCTTGTCAACAACCTATAAGCTGTCCAGGTCACAGGAAGACAGTTATTTGTACAAATCTGCCTGGTATGTGTAACTTATCCCCAACTTCGACACAGTGTGTTTACGGTAATGAAATTACCGTGATAGATAAGTGACTGTACATGATGTATTTTTGCCTCAACAGAAAACAACAGAGAGAAGTCTCAATACAGGCAAGACGAGTCGCTCCCAGTTGAATTGAGTAAGGCAGCGCTTTCCTATTGATCTCTGCATCGGAAATTGCTTAGTTGGCCTACATGGTTCGCCAGTTGAACTTCCTGGTTTGGGACTTAACGGCAAGCGGAATTGGACATTAATCACGTCTCGAACGAGATTGTAGAGAGATAGCGTTACAAATGGAAGAGAAATCGAGGTGGCAGCATAATTCCATATTCTGACACGCATGCATGTTGAAAACTGTGAACAAGAACAAAAGAAGAGAGAGAAAAAAGCTAAAATGGGAAAACACAGTCATATAATTTGTGTTTGAAATAATTCAAACATGTATAGCCTGTGGCAACATCGAGTGCAAAAACTGCTGAGCCCCGGTCATGCCAAAACAGCCAGTAGTACCATTGCACTGGGACCACATTAGGTCAACTTGTTGTCTTCCTGTTTTTGCCTGATCTCTCTCTCTCTCTCTCTCTCTCTCTCTCTCTCTCCTGTTTGTGGGTGGGAATAGAGACCTGTACAAGATGTTCTGCACCGATGTACCTTTTGCTGTTGTTTTGGAACTCCTATCTCCACTTTCATGCCAGACATTACCCACACTTCTCCCCACTTTACTGCAAGCAGATGCCTCTATTCACCTCTCTCTCATAAGAGTTGTGAGGTTATGAACCTAATAAAGAAGAACACTGTTCTTTCAGTTCTTCATTCATGGAAAAAACAACAATTTGTCAGTGACATAAAGGAACTTTCTCACATCATTACATAGCTGAGGGAGAAGCAGTGGAGAGCTGACACACCTGTCCTAAACCCTTTCCCCCTCTGACTGAGTTAGATAAGGCTCTATAAAAAAGAATAAATGAATGAATTGAATTAAAAATGTAAAACAAATGTTCTTGCAGTTACCAAAACACAGTAGAGGTTGTATTTTACTTTTCCAAGCTGAGATAAAGAACCAGAGGTGTACCATTTATACTAAAAACACACTTACACAAACTAGTGGGCCCACTTTTTCTTACTTTCTCGCTCTCTCTGTCACACACACATACACATTCACTGTCTCTTACTTGCACACACACAGTCTCTCTCTATCTTTCTCTCTGTCTCTCACACACAGACACATGCATGCACACAAACAAACAAATATTTGTTCTATAGTTTACACGCAATAACAGACCACCATAGCTTCATGCACACTTACAATCCACACTGCGTGTGCTGTGCACACTAATGTACTCACGCACATGATCATGTAATTATTCTCTTATTCTCTCTCTCCTTCATCTTCTCTCTCTCTCTCTCACACACACACACATACACTCAGGGGGTATTTAGCTGGTCAGGTTTTCCATGGCCTGGATGGGGTATAATTCCAGCCAGAACCAAGGGAAAGTGTTTGATTGTGCGGAACGCATCACTCAGCAAGCCACAGTCCAGTCATGGTGATTGGCTGCAGTGGTCAAGCGTTTCTTCAGGGCATTGCTTGCGTAAGGGCAGACGTCGAGCAGTCAGCATTAAGCTGTGTATGTGTGTTTAGTGTTGGGTCTGTTCCATGACTCTGCTGAGTTAGGCTTAAAGGTTGATCCCAAATGGAACCCCTAGAAAGTGGCTTGTCTTGTGTTCAAATGGCCTGGGCCAACCTGAGGTTCAAGTTGACAATCGTGAAGCAGGAACGGCACATCTACAACCATTAACCACTACGACACTTTGGGTGGTATCTGACCACAGTGTCGGTAGATGCGATTTTGCCTACTTTCAACTATAGCAAACAAATGTCACTGAAAGACCTGACGATGTCTGCGTTTAAACAATAAACTCAAGATTATAGAGAAATACAAATCCATGGTCTGGACCAACAACTACGCAGCCATATCACTAGTCCTGTGAATGGACTACTTTGACCCGTGGCTAACTGACAAATACTCTCCACACATACACAAGCTAAGCGAAACTTGGCAGAGGTACAGGAGTAACTGCTAATCCCATTGCCACCCTGGACAACTGAAGTCATACACACAGAGGTAACTGACCTGAAACTGCCCAGTACCTCCCTCATCTTACGTACAGAGGAGGAAGGTCATTGGGCAGCCCCACAGGGGGAACTGCCCCTACGAGGATAGCTGGGTGAGTATGCAGGGGTAAATCTGAGTCATCGTAGAGGAGACCAAGCGTGCGGAAGCCACGCAGTAGCAACACATTCCGTGGTTGATTGACAGGAAACTTTCAACACCTCACAGTCTACTAGTGTGTGTGTGTGGGGGGGGGGGGGGGCAGGTCAGGGGTGTTTAGCAGTGCAGTGGAGCCCCTGCAGACTCCTTCTCCCCCAACACCCCCACCCCACCCCAAGGCCTTGCTATCGCAAGATTTTCCAGCACACGCCGCCGCGTGATATAGTGGCAGAGATGAGCTAATGATGTGAGCTAATGCACTGCTGTGTTCTGGATCAGGGAGCATTAGCATACCCGCGTCATAACGGATGGACACACGCATACGCACACACATGCGTACGCATACATACACATGCATACGCACACACACATATGCATACGCAGACACACAAGCACACACACACATACATGCATACACAGACACACAACCACAAACACACACACATGCATACGCAAACACACACATACACACATGCATATGCAGACACGCGCACACATGCATGCACGCACCAATACCTCAAGCCCTTACTTCCTTTGCAACTGCCCAGCTCTAGCAAAGACACATGCAATTGACCAATGTGCCAACAAGTACAATTATAATAATAATAAATATAATTATAATAATGTAATGTTCTCTCCCTGATGCACACATCGACTAATTCACTTCACATATCCCAGAAAAGAGGAAATATTTAGTCTGGAATACACACATATACACACACACACACACACACACACACACCTGCAGCAGTCCCGCAGTAAAAGTCAGATCCCAGCCTTTACGAGTTTCCTCCTCCCAACCATCCACTGGACGGCCGACCTGTGTGAGGTCATCTGCCCAAGACACGACCATGACATCACCGTCATGAGCTCAGGGGAAGCTGACACAGGTCAGTTCAGACAGCCACAAACATGAATGTGTGTGTGTGTGTGTGTGTCTGGAGTACCTGGTTACTACTTATTCATGGTGGTCCAGGGGCTTAAAGGATGTCAAAGTCACAGCTTTTGCAAGAGCAATTTTGACATTATTACCTAAAAAGGGGGGACCACTGACACCTGAGAAAAAGCGGGTCCCCAGTATTGTTACTGGGTGCTGATTGGTCCCCAGTATTGTTTCTGGGTGATGATTGGTACCCAGTATTGTTTCTGGGTGATGATTGGTACCCAGTATTGTTACTGGGTGCTGATTTCAAGATATTGTCGGAAGCTTTGGCTAGCAGACTGAAGAGGTGCACGTTTAATACATGAGGATCAGTCTTATTGTGCGTGTGTGATGGTTTAAGTGTCCTTTCGACTGTGTCTATCTCTCTCTCTCTTTAGATGGTACCTGGTTACTTAGTCTTACTGTGAACCACTTTAAATGACAGCAGGCTGAAGTTAGTCCCCTGCAACTCTGACCATTTCATAGTGATGACTTCAGTCCACTATAGGTGAAAAGTTTTCAGTGATCTCATTTTGTCCTAAGCTCAGAAGAATTTCTTGAGAAGCGTACAATTTCGCAGAATTAATAAACAAGTCCTTCCTGTTCCTCTCTGTCATTCAGTTATCCTCTTGGACCAGTATACTGCCCTCCTGTTCAATCTTTTATGAGGCGGCCCAGAGTTCATGATGATAAAAAGTTAAATTGTCCAGCATTAATGAACATATTCCGGTAAGCTCTTTGGAAGCGCACTCTCTCTCTCTCTCTCCCTCATTCATTTCTTGCCTCTCTCTCTTTTCCTCCTTTTCCTCTCTTAGTCATCACAGGATGTGTCAGTGTTTCTACCGCTGGTGGAGGTCATGCCCAATGGTGCGGAGCAGCGCCCATCTCCGCCGAGGCCCCAGCGTGCCAATACCCCCCATGCCCCCACCCCCCACCCCACCAGCACCAACTGGACAAACCTGCCCCCCCCCACACCCTGAAATACACACCTCTTCCATGCAGGGGCTCGTAAAGATCTCTGGAGTATATATGGATTACACAAGGCGAGAGAGTGATCCAGAGGCTTCAATCAACTGAGAGAGCGTGCAAAGACAAACAAGAAGAAGAAGAAGAAGAAGAAGAAGAAGAAAGATAAAGAAGAAGATAAAGAAGAAGCAACAGCCATGATGGGACACTGGCCACTCACAGTCCTGCTGACCTCTCTGCTCTGGGTTACCTGCAGAACAGCACCTGCTGAGTGTCACTTCAGCTCACAAGGTGAGTAGCCAAGGCAAAACACACACAAACTCTGCTGGATCTTTTTTTGTGATGGTGACTTGGGTGGACGTCAAGGACTCTTGTAGAGTCCAGTGTCACTGGATTGAGGACTTTACATAACGATGACATAATCAGAACATTAAGACGTGATGGTAAACTCTCTGTGTCTTTTCAAGTGTCTGGAATGTCAGCTCTAGAAAAATTCTAGATTCTACGATTCTAGAATTTACATTTACATTTAGTCATTTAGCAGACGCTTTTATCCAAAGTGACTTACATATGTGCGACTCACAATTTACAATGTATCATGAGATCTCCCACGCTTACGTGGTACTTATGATATCAGTAATGTTTAAGTCACTTGCTTTTCTTTCAGTGCAGCATACATCAGTTGTTGATGGTCTTCTAAGCTATTAACGTGTTGAAAACCTAGAGAGCACTAGTGATCTAGTAATGCATTTACAGAAACTAAGGACATAGTGACACTATTTAATGCATTCATGTTCTAAAGCTTTCTGCATTATGGACATTTAAAACATGTGAAAGTGTCTCTGTCTCTTTGGTACTATGTGCTTTGTGTACATGAAATACTTTTAGCAACACAATGTGAACTACATGAGGAGTGCACGAGAAGAAGCACAACTACCCATTCACACTTTATTGTGTGTGTGGAGAGGATCAAGATTATTCAGTAATAAGACAAAAGCTACTCTGTGAGCATGTTTGTATTGTGTTTGTCTTAGAGGAATACTTAATGAGTACTTTTTGTCTGTGTTGTGCATTGCTCATGTGCTAGATTATATGTGCAAAATAAGGTGGTTTATCACGGGCTGCGTGGGTTTACATGTGACATAAAATGAGGTGTGAGTGTGTGTTTAGGTTACATCATTTAGAGCATGGGGGAAAGCGCAATATGAGTCTTTCAGGTTTCAGAAAATAATAATGTGTGTGTTTCAGCACTTTGTGAGTATGAAAAATAATAATGTGTGTTTCAGCACTGTGTGAGTATGAAGGCAGAAGCTACTCTTTGGGGGAGAGCTGGATGGAGCGGGGCTGTGTTCAGTGCACCTGCTTGCACCCAATCGGAGTGGGCTGCTGTGAGACGTGAGTGTACACACACACACGCACACACACACACACAGACACACAAGCTCGATCTCTTCCTTTCAAAAAGACGCATATCTATTTTCTCTCACCCAAACACATGCTGCCGTGCATGTTTAAACATGCAGGCAAATACCTTTTTCTTTTTATCTTTCTCCTTGCTCACACACACACATTCACACACTGCTGACTCTTAACATGTCTAAATACAAGTACACACACCTGTACAAACTAACGGACCTACAATTAACCCTTCAAATGCAAACGCCTTCACTGCCCTCATTCTTGTGTCCTCTCCCTGCAGGATCAACAGGCCAGTGGACTTTCCTGCCTGGTGTGAGGTGCGCGTGGAGACCCTAACCTGCACCGTGCGTCTGGTGCAGAGCGCTGACCCCCGTCTGCCCTGTGTCGCCCATGGCAACAGCCTCGACCCCAGCCACGGGGCCCTGGATATGCAGCTGGCGGGATAAGCAACCGACTTCTGCACCTGGACTCAACCCCACTCACCCCTGGCCCGCCTGTCGAATCCCAATCCTGCTTTGTGTCCGCCAGGAGACCCTTTTCACACGCTTCTGCAGTATAGGCTTTAGAACCTAAATCTGTGCACACTTAAAGGTACAGTCCATGATTCTGGCGAAAGGTTGTTGATATTTAAGTTCAACTGACAATTAATTTACACCCCTCCCTTCCATGCTCCTGTTAATTGGCTGGAAGACTGTATGGCTCGGTCCAACCGACTTGGTTTCCAATTTACAAAGCCAAGAATGTGTGCGCACGCGCACACACACACACACACACAATGGTCAGCTAGAGCACCATGAGAAGCAATTTTCTGAATTTGACTAAAAAGCAAATTGGATTAAAATCACAGGCTGCACTTTTAACTGCCTTTGCTTGAGTATGACTCAGCACTCCATGCAGCCCCTGTTGCTCACCACTCTCCCCCCATGTGGGTTGCTGATTGCAGTCTTCGCGTTTCGAGAAGTCTGACTCCTAATGTAGGATGCTAATGCCATTACACAGCCACAGAAGCCACTGTGTTGAGCACTAGTGGAAAATAAAGGCTTAGACGTCTGGATGGTTCCTTTGTCGAAGACACAGCTTGCCTTGTGAGCACACAGCAAACACATGCACTCTTTCTGTTGCCCCTAACTGTCTAAGCAAACCACACACACACACACACACACACACATAATCTACTGCTGCATACACGCACACACAAATGTACACT
>NC_045169.1:12890793-12925793 GCF_900700415.2 Clupea harengus
TGACGCATTAATGTTTGCAATTCATTTGAAATATTTAACGTGTAAAAAAATTACAATTACGCAATTACTACAGCTGCTTGGGTTTTGTTATTATTTCTGTTAGTGCATATGTAATGGCTACAATATCTGGGGGGTTTGTTATTATTACTGTTATTGCATATGTAATGGATACAATATCTGGGGGGGGTTGTTATTATTTCTGTTAGTGCATATGTAATGGATACAATATCTGGGGGGGTTGTTATTATTTCTGTTAGTGCATATGTAATGGCTACAATATCTGGGGGGCTTTCCACATACACCTGGCATGGGCCTGAGTTAAATTCACAAGCTTGCAAAATTATTGTAATTTGAAGTCAGCAAGTAATGGGTTGCTACGCAACACCTGAAACTTAAAAGTTCTATTTGCTTGAAGAACTATTTTTTCTTAGCAGAAATCACGAAACGGCAACTAAATCATTAAAAAGAGGTATTTTGGAGGAATGTCTTATATCGTTTTTGGCAAGTAATCGTATAATAATCGGGATAATGTATTGTCCGTCGGTCATTATCCAAAAATAAATCCCGACGGGGCGAACAGCACCCCGACGCACAGCGGAGGGGTGTTGTTTCGTCCTGAAGGAATTTATTTTTGGATAATGACATTATCCCTTACTAATTGAACATAGATTTAGTTTCAACTTGTGAACATAAAAGCAACCATTTGTTCCTTGTTGTTAGTAACAATAGACCTATAGTCTGCTAGTATTATTTAAAGTCATAATTCTGGCAAAACATAAATTGCCTCTCCTGAGGTAGCCTACATGCAGCGTGGGCCACTTGCGGCAACTCACACATTGAACCCAAGTCTCCTTTGGCTGGCTGTTTAAAAATAGTTCCACACAGACAAGGCAGAAACACTTGTTTTCATCTAATCGAGTCGTTTATCTGTTTAATGTGATGTAATACTTAACGTAATGCCCTCCTTTTCTTTCCCAAACTTAACATGGACACTCTCTTCCCTTTCTGCACTGGCCATTTCTTTCTCTGCCCACACAGGAGGTTTTTTCAAATGCGGCACAACTTAGCAATAAACCAAAGATAATGTCGTACTGACGTAATGACATAGTCTACCAGAACCTGTATTTGACCATTTCATAATAAATTCATTCCAATCTTTTTTTCACCTACAGTCACCAAACCCAAACCTGCTCCTGCTTTGGTCATGCGGCTTTGAGTGCTGCTATTGTGTTTTGATTAGTTTGTCTGTTGCACAAATGTATTAATCAGCCTAATCTAGATTTATTTAGTCATCTAGCCACTTCAATAACTTTATGTCTAAGCCGAAGGCACAGCAGAAGAGAATGCACGACAGTGAAATATGGGTGAACCTATCGAACCCATCATATACAAATGCGCTTTCTTTTCAGTACGTTAAAGAGTATATGGTGCATATCATACATTAATAGTTATTCCTCAACGTGAGTAAAGTGTTCAAAATCGATGAAAACTAGAGATGCATTTCCAAGAAAATGCAAAGTGTGAATACCCAATCTGCTTACTCAATAGTGACAGTAACAGCTAACGTGCACTTACAAAAATCTCCTGCACTAACCGGGAATCGAACGCTGGTCAAAAGCTTAGAGCGCAGGACAGCTAACCATGCTGCCACTGATGCTGTAGCCTATATCAGCCAACTTGCTAACATTTCCTGCAATTCAGAAAAATCGCAATCCCCTAATTGCAAGTCTCTACTATCACAGCAAATATAATCGGGTGATAAGACATGTGTTGCAGAGTCTTCAATATATATTTCAATATTTAATGTCAATGTTTAAATGGAGTGGGAAATGCAGAGTGCCCTAAGAGCATATGTGTGTGTGTGTGTGTATGTGTGTGGACGGTATGAACACTAGTGTATAAGTGTGTGTACATTACATAAAGGGAGAGCACGGATGTTAAGAGGGCGTGTGTGTATGTGTGTGAGAGAGAGAGAGAGAGAGAAAGAGAGAGAAAGAAAAAAAGAAAGAGAGATTGTGTGTATCCGCATGAGTGTGTTCTGACCTCTGCTGGGAATGAGCACCGTGTCGCTCTCTGCCTGCACGTCCTGCTTGTTGCCCTGAGAAGGCAGCGCCACCCTGCTCTCGCTGGCGTGGAACTGGCAGTGGATCTGAGCACTGGCCCACGCCAGCATCTCACTGGCCACAGAAGAAAGGAGTACACAACCATCAGACACAGTAAGAACTACGTTTCAAACCTATCACTTTTTGCAGAGGATAAGAGGAAAGCTGGTTTTCAGGGCAGAATTAAAGCATAGTACACAGACAGAGGATGAATTGCACGTTGGAATCAAAACAAAGATGGATAGCGATATAGACACACACACCAAGAAGAATGAGATTAAAATGACGTTAGGACAGAAAGGAGCACAATGCGGTATCGCACAGACATAGTTATATCTAAGAAGAAGGTGAGAAGATGCAGAAAAAAAACGAGAGGAGAGATGGAAAGCGATACAGGTCAAACACGGAGGCGAAAACGTGAGATGATAACCATACAGTTCATTTGATAACGATGACATCCACAGAGTTTGATGCGCGGTACATGGACACATCAGTGAAAGCAAACCGGAGAGTGAAAGAACAACCGGGAGTCAGACAGAGGCTGACGCCTAACTTACCTGCTAGCAGAAGTGGATAGATGAGACATCGGGTTGGTGAACGTGATAAGGCACTCCAGTGGCTCCCCGGTTAGGAACACCGGGCCGCGTGCCATGGAGGCCACCACCTCAATCATCTGCCCGACATACGAGATGCATTAAATAGGACCCTCAGATACAGTTGCTCTTTAACAAGATATCTAGCCAAACAAACTCAGCGAACAAGCAATGGCCAAGCATAGCATCAAATGTCAGTTCTCAACTGTCATCGCCACTCAGCAATTCTACCACACACTTACGGGGTTAGTCTCGCGTTTAGATGATAGGAAACGCTCGTCCGAAACTGATAGAACGGTTCGAAACGTAACGCACCATGGATTGTATTTAAGTAACCCTGCTAATTATCAGAGGATGTGATGATGCTGAGTGAGCTAGCTAGCTATGCAACCTGACAATCTAGCAGAGTTGAGACCAGACAGGACATTTGGTTCACGTACAATCATTGATGACAACATAAATACATGAGATTTAATATATCGTCAAAATGATTAAGACTGAGAAGCTGGCTTACTGTTAGACTTTAAATCACCAAGCTATCCCACATTAGGTACGTTTCTACACCTAGCTGTAGCTCTCATAACTACCTAGCGATAGCTCGCTAACCATTAGAGTAATTTGAGCTATGGTCTTGTTCGATGCCCCTGTCCGGCGTTACACAACAGTAACAAGATTGAGATTGAGTTACCTTTGAGTTCGTTGCAACCAGCACTCAGCTGGCTATTCTTCTCAACACCAAATTATATATATATATTTTAAATGTGGCAAGCGGTGAGAAATTATCCAAGTTGGCTACATACACTCAGCTGTGATCAAGCCAACTCAAAACCAAAACAACACAGCATAATACCCTGCACTACCACGAGCTATCACTGAGTTTTCAAAAAGGACAAGGCGTGAATCCATTCAAATCTCAGGTATGTGTATCCTATGGCTATACTTCATCTTGTATGATAGCCCGTGAATGAGGTAAGTCGGCTTGTTTTTGCTGTCATGGATCTGCTACCCTGAACTGTCTAAGCTAACATGATGTCAAGGTAACGTTACCCAGCCAGCGAGCTGGCAACAACCTTTAACCATCAGACGGAGGAATTCCAAAACATTTCTTCTCTTAAGTCTGATTCACGTATACCTATTATAGATTATACAATCAAAATGTAAGGTACACACGGGTAATAACACAATTCATTTAAAATGTCTATCATAGCTTTTTAAATGTAGGTAAAGTTATGGTTGGCCCGTGGAAACGTCGCCGTGGCATATGTGACGCACCACATTATAACACCTAAGGAGGTTCTGATAAGAGCATTATAGACATTTTCTGGAGAACATTTTTTCTAAAGTTTCTTTTAACATCAATAAAATAAATACAAATTATCCAGACACGTGGCAGTGTAGACTGTGGTCTGTCAAATTGATTTACTACATCAAAAACTACACTTTATTTTTCAACACCCCCCAAGTGTCTCATAATTTGGTGTAGTCTCGAACAGGGGGTGACTACTTGTTTCATGTTCGCCTGGGCGGAGTGATATCCATGCCATTCATAGGGTGGGATGGGAAGGCTGCAGGAAATGTGAAACGTAGATAGGAATATGCAATAGAGGCACTGAGAAAATAAGACTAGAAAACAATGCCGTTCGGTTACAGTAAACATTTGTGGTCCCGTCACTAACTTACTAGTCGACAAGAAATGGAACATCCGTATACAATCAGCGGTAAACCCCATCAGAGCAGGAACACAGATAAAGGGATCCCAAGGCCGGCTGGGCAGTAACTTGCCTGGACTACAAATGAGTTTATAACGTTTGTCACTTTAGCTTGCCAACGTTTCGCTACGCATTGGAAAGAGGTATTTCTTCTTCAAATGGTACCTTCAGCAGCCTGAGCATAGCATTCAACTTTATTCAATGCAACCAAATCATTGTCATATGAGTCAGTGCATCTACACTGAGGAAGGAGTTTTGACAGGTGTTGGTTATTTTGCTAAGAAAAGCTGTATGCTGTTTAGTTGCATCGTGACAAGGCCGCTCTTCCAAATAATTATTGTTTTGTTTACTAAATTATGCAATGTTTTAGGTATAGCTAAAGATACCTGTATGACGCTAGCCACCTGGAATAGCCTAACGTTGACGATACCTCTTCTGCTGTTGCTTGAATAGGCTACCAGTGTACATCTCCACTGTTAGGCTAACATACGGATGTTGTAGATTTGGATGAGTTTCCATGAGCATATTTTGACGATTTTAGGTAGCCATCAAGACGCAACATAATCTCCTTTAAGTGTTAAACGTTAGATCCCTGCTGTTGACATTCCTGTGATAAACCTCTGCGTTATTACCTTTAGGTGCGCGTTACCTCAAATGGGGAGCGCACATTTGTTTTATGGGTCCACTTCACTCTCGTCGTCAACCAGAGTTGAAACGACAAATCCTTCTGAATTTCCTGTTCTAACTGGCCTGACTCGTTATGGAGTTGCCTAGGATTTGTTGCACCGTATTTTTCGTTAGAGAGAAAGACAATTACGAGAATTAAAGTGACATTATTTTGTGTTTTGTGACAACACTGTAGACAGGATAAAGTTATCTTAGCAAAACCAACGGGACACTATCCAGTTAGACCTAAGGTGACGCTGTCACATACTTTTTGACATCCATTGACTTGTCCGTTAGAGGAATTGAACGATGGAGTCATCAGACCAGACGTCTACTGCTGAACTGATGGGCCGCTATGTCTCATCGGAGTTGGGATACAAGGTGCCGAAAGAGGGATGGAGGATCTGCCTGGCGCATGAGTTTAAAGAGAAGAGGAAGCCTTTCCAGGCCAAAGATGTATCGCTCTCCAACATCATGGAGCACGTCGGCCTTGGAATCAGGTGAGCATCGACATGCCCTCCATCAAAGCCGTGAATAAGCAACCATTCCGTTGCTTCACAGCTGCTCCGTCAATTCACCCCGCTTCCATTCATAAAAACCCAATTGAATGTTTCCACATTGTTTGCAGTACTACATCAGGCACCAACCTCACTGTCACCTAGCGTTTACATGGTAGTTCACATCTTTTTGTGATGGGAAGTTTTTAGGGTCACCATGACCTCGCCATGGAAACTGGCAGGTTTCACGTTGCGCAGGTTGTGGAGAGGACACGAACCAGATCTATGTCGCCAAACAAAACTAGTTCCCAAAGCCAATGCTTTTCTATTCAGCAGAATCCTGCTAGCAAAATTCTACTAAAGGACCCTGCTAAACAATAGTGTGCTGCTTTTGTGGCCTCCCTCTTTCTGTTTGGGTCTATGTGCGAGTCCCACCTCTAACCTATTCATCACCTGTTCCTATACAAACCATCCGTTTCCCTGCAGTCTGACTCGTTTTCCCTCGTAGGGATTCAATGTGAACGACATAGTAACTTGAATGTTGCGTGAGTGAGTCAATACTTCATCATCTGTGCCTAAGGGTCTGATGTATAGGAAATACAGTAGTGTTTGTGTGGGCATGGCAACATGACTCAACTGAATTTCCTGCATACCACTGACTTGCTCTTCTTGATCTACGAACTTCACAGAAACAGTAAAGAACCGTGTGCATACCACTTTGTTTCTTCAGCAAGACCTTATGCAAAGTGTGTGTGTGTGTGTGAGAGAGAGAGAGGGAAGGAAGGAAGGAAGGGGCACACCTGCGGGTGTGTTAACTCACTCTGGGAGGTGCAGCTATACTCTGCTGTTCACGTTTATATTTCGTTATGTCCATACACTGGACTTTGTGTATGTATTCTATTGATATTTGACAGTTTTTTTTGTGTAATCAGTATATTTGATTTGGATATGATGAGTGTGTTAAGAGTGTAATCAGTGTATCGAGGCTGTGTGTGGAAACCCTCTGAGTGTGATGGGTGTTATTGTTCCTAGCCTTGTTAACTAATATTTGAGAAGTACATAGTGAGATCTTCTCGACAAAGAGCCCGCTTGTCTTGTTGAAATGTTCCAGTTTTAAATTAGTTAACATCCATCCAAAAAAGGCGGTCGAGAGTTGCTTACTGTAGAACAGGCTTAACACACACAAAACACAAAACCAACAAATCAACCCAAAATGTAAAAACTGCTAGACGTTCCCGTTCTTCCTGTTGTCATGGTGATCTGAGTTAATTGGTAATGTTTGTTGACCTGATTCATTCTGAACACTGTGAAAAGGGACTCTGTTAATGATTACTGGAGATTATTAGAAACACACACACACTGCATGAAGTCTGTAATCAGAACCAACCCACACCCTCTTCTGACCTGAATTTGTACAGTTCTCACTGTTTTCTGTGTGACCTTTCATCTGGATATTGGCAAACATGGTGAAAGCGGTTATTTCTCACTCCCTAGCTGCCTCAATTTCTCTGTTCCTTGCTTCCTCACTCTCACTCAAAGACACACGTGTGCACACACACACACACACATTGTCACATACCCTGCACACCACCACCAGAGCAGCGTCACCTTCACAGCACACCTTCACAGCCCTAGCTTTATCTCCCCATATCCCACAATCCCCTCTGCTCTGCCCTGCCTGAATCAGCTTGTGTGCAGCCGTTTACAACCAGCTGTAGATGTGATCACACTTCACACCACACATGAATGGACAGAGAGAAGAGAAAAGGCGTGGATGTAACCGATGGTCAGAGGTAGAAAACCACACCACCCATAACAATGCTGTCTCTATCAGCTATAGACATGGAGTGAGATGGAATGAGAGTGAGGTTTGGTTCTGGTGAAGTGACATGGCTTTGTTCACTTGGCCCAGAAAAGGAAAATGAGAGACACCATCATGAAATGTTACCCAGTGGCATATTTGTTATGGTCATGTTTAGGAGTTAGGTCAGTGGTTCTGTCCACTGGAGCACACCAGCATTTCTCAGCGCTTCTCTCTCGGTTATTATGTGAAATTGCGAAATTGAAGCGAATGAGTGGGTCACGCCAAAATAGCAAACAAGACAAAAACTAGGCTAAACAACACTGAAAACAACATTCCCTAAATCTTTGTCATAGGAATATAACCGATTTAACCTATTTTCACTCTAATCGTTTTCACAAGACTTGATGACGTGACAATGCAGACAGGTGACATAACTATGGAACATGCAGTAGGGAGATGGACTACCAACAGCTACTAATGCAAACCCCTTTTTACCTAACATAAATGTATGTACACACAATATAAATTACTCCTACTAGTGTACTAATATTGCTACAAGCCTATTGCAGGAGAGTTTGTGTGGTGGATGGGAGTTGTCCAGTTACTCAACATTGTTGTTATCTGGTGTTTTACCTTTGCTCTTTACCAATCCTAGCAGGCAGCTTAGAATTAGTGTTATCCCACTGGAGCAACCTGTTGTGGGGGTGTGGTGTGGTGGGGTGGGGTGGGGTGAGGAGAGACAGAGACAGAGACAGACCCATAAACCTAAGGATACCTCATACCCATCATATATAATAACTGAGAAAAGCAGAATGCATCAAACAATTACGATTTAACAGCAGTATACATGGAAATAGTTAAGATGAAACAAAGGATGGGGAAAAGAAAGACATGCACAATAATGCAAGATGTAGTATAATGAATATAGTTTGAAAGAGAAACAGCTAAATAGTGGAAATAATGTTTGGTTAGGTACTAAAAAAATGTGGCACTTTAAAATATAACCCTCATACAGATTGTATGTTGTGTGTGTGTGTGTGTGTGTGTAAAGAGAGGTGGGCGTGGGCAGTGATCCTGTGGTAAGGAGTCAGTTAAGAGGTCACCTTCATTAAGGTTTGTTTGTTCGTTTGTGTGTGTGTGTGTGTGTGTGTGTGTGTGTGTGTGGCGTAATGTTGTGGCCTGTGCTGGAGGTAGTCATTATAGCCCAGGTGACCCGTGCCTCAGTGTTCAAACACGCAGCAGGTAATGCAATGAGTGACAGCGCCCGCAGTGTTCAGTGAAACCTGAGACGAAGCCTATCTAGTCTAACAGTCCATCCCTCCAGGCCATTCTCTGCTAATGTCCTCGGGTCAGACGGGCTTTTGCCCTGGGCAGGCTTCTGCTACGTCTACTTCATCAGTGGGACTGTTGAAGGAGTTAGTTCATCATTTTCAGTTTGTTACTATTCTGATTATTTCAAGGTGGTGAATATCTCGTCACACTAGGGCTGCAGCGATATAGAAATTTCCCTACCGTGGTATTTGAAGAATGCCATCTTACAACCCCCCTTGTTTTGAATTACTTCTGCCAAGGAAGTTATGTTTTAATTTACAGCATTTGGCCTTGGTAGAGGTCTGCGCTCTACAAGTGCTCTTCTAGTTCATTCATTTTACGTTACTTACATTTACATTTACATTTAGTCATTTAGCAGACGCTTTTGTCCAAAGCGATGTACAAGAGAGAGAACAGTCAAGCTACGAGCAATAGAAACCTGGTGTACTTGCACAGACGGCAGAGCCAAACGACGCTCACTAGACGAGCGCAGCATCCTGGGTGTAACATTTGCACTTACAAGAGCATTTAGGTAGGTGGGAGCAGAACCAGCAATCACTCTGTAGGCAAGCATAAGTGACTTGAACTTAATGCGAGCAGCTACAGGCAGCCAATGGAGCTCGATGAGTAGCGGGGTGACGTGTGCCCTCTTCGGTTGGTTGAACACCAGATGCGCCGCCGCGTTCTGGATCATCTGTAGTGGTTTCACCACGCAAGCCGGCAGGCCCGTTAGGAGGGCGTTGCAATAGTCAAGGCGGGAACTCACCAAGGTTTGCACCAGCAGCTAGGTGGCATACTGGGTTAGGTACGGCCTGATTTTGCGGATGTTGAATAGCGCAAAGCGGCACGACCTGGAGACGATGTGGTCCGTGAAAGTCAGTTGGTCATCAATAATGACCCCGAGGTTTCTTGCTGTTTTGGATGGAACAAGAGATAAGGAGTCAATATTGATATTGATCTTGTGGTGGATGACCTGTACCCTAATATGTTGACAATGTTGAGCTGAAAGAGTTTAAGGAGTTAAGAATACACATCATTAAAAAGACTATTCCTGTATGGCAGGTCATGATGATGCAATCACAAACAAAACGGCCACTTGCAGTCATATTAACATTTATTTGAATGCAATATTTACATATTTTAGGTCAGTCAACCAAGGGGTTACAATGACGTGATGCGCTTGCTAAATGTTTTATGTGTATATGCTCAGTGCACAGATCTGAGTGTTTTAGAATCGTTTTGTTGTTCTCGTGGGAAGAGAAAAAAACGCGGGCGCTGTTGGACGTCATCCAAAACTGATGACCGTAATGGCGGTGATGGTCTCAACACCTCCTAGATGGGCTCAACACCGTGGTACACCTAGTACCATGATATGGTTGTGATGCGATTATTGTTGCAGCCCTACATCACACTCAACAGTTACTATCTTTTTCTGTACTGTCAGTCCATACACGTCAGGCCAACAAAGCCACTTTGAATTTGAATCTGAACAACCCCTTCAGCAAGCACCTAAAATTTGACTACTAATAAAGAGTCACACACCTGGCCTTTCCTCTCTGATGAGTATGAAGCACTGATCCAGTCATTCCTTAACCATGTCTATCTGTCTGTGTGTGTGTCTGTCTGTGTGTAGGTATCTGATATGGTGGTATAAAAAGACCCAGGTGGAAAAGAAGGCGCCATTCATAGATATGTTCCGTGCCTTGCCTCTGCGACAGATTTATGGTGAGTGCAAACCTGTACAAATATGTTCAAATATTAACACTGACGCACAGACATACACACACTCTCAAACATCTCAAAAATGTTAGTGAATTATTAAAATATGCGTAATTTCTTCAGTAATAGTACTGCCATAGACTGATCTTGCATAACAGCCACAACAATCTGTCTGTCACCACATTACATGACACAATAAGTACAGCTATGACCGCTATGGAAGTAGATTAGCGGGTTGAATATCAGACATCATTCTACACTCAGACAGACAAAAAGAAAATCATGAAGGATGATAGTTGAAGCCTGATGTTGGTGAATGTGAGACCAAAATCCTGCAATGTTCCTGTAGAAATGACCTGGCTTTCCTCATACACTTTCTTTACTCATACTACAAACACACTTTCTTTCCTCATACTAGAAACACACTTTCTTGCGTGCAAACTTCTTCACTGTGTGACTAGTAACATGACTGATTGATGGTAGAGAAGGAGAGGGTGACTGTCTGGGCATGAGTACTTATCAAGGTATCGCTTGTGTTGTCATTTTCTCTCACGCTCTCTCTCTCTTGCTTTCATTGTCCCTCTGCTCCAGGTGCTCCACTGGGCGGTATTGGAGGAGGTACCATTACACGTGGCTGGCGGGGGGAGTTTTGCAGGTGGCAGCTTAACCCTGGAATGTACCACTACAAAACTGTGATGGTTAACCAGGTACAACCAACCAACAAAATGCCTTCATTTTTAAAGACATGTTCAGTCAGCTAACCCCTATGTTTCACTAGTTCGCCCCTCGGCATGCTTGATTTAGAGTGCTGATAATATGCATGTTTGCCTTGGTAGCTGGCCATAGTCGGGGATGTCTGTAGCGGAGACTGTGTGTGTTTGCGGTGTAGGTAAGGGGTAATTTGAGCCTAGAGCTATTACTGAAATGGAGAAGAATGGGGAGGAGGTAGGATGCTTTGCTACGCCGGAGACTGTGCAACTCCCTAGTATGTGGAAGTGGGGTGAGGGACAGCTGTCAATCATCCCTATGGGCTTCCCCCGAACGTTCTTTAGAAAAACATAAGTTGCAACTCACAAAATGTGACTCACATTTTAGCCCTGAAAACATCAGGCAAAAAAATCTGACAGCATCCTCTCACTTTGTGACACTGCACCAGGTGTGGACCTTCTGAATTATTCACAAATACTGCAACGGCTGCTTGTGCTGTAAAACTGCCTTGTGTCTGTGTGTGTGTGGCGAAAAGGATGGGTGTGACCGACCGTCTGGTCTTGAAATGTATTTGTGTGTGTGTATATGAAAGTGTATGGCAGTGAATTGAACTCTTGCTTTGGCCTGCAAATAATTTACTTAAGTGCAAGCAAATGTTTGCTCTTTGTTCCAAAGTTCTAGTGCCGGAATGTCTGGCCTTTTCTCTTTTTGTGTGTTTGGTTTATAAAATTCCTTCTCTTGAACATCATCACATTTTTTCCCCTGGATTCCCCTCCTCTTCTCTCTGTCTCTCTAACCATCTCTTCCTGTTTCATTTCTGTCTCCATCTCCCACTCTTCCTTCTCTATCTCTTCTAAATTTCTTTCCCCTTTTTTCCCTCCCATCTCTCCCTTTGGCTCGTCCCCTGAATCCCATTCATCCCTCCCATCTCTCATCCTCTCATCCCTGCCTAGTTTACGGTGTGCCTGCGTCGGGGGGGTCAGACGGTCTACCAGCAGGTGCTGAGCGTGGAGCACCCCCCGGCCCTGCAGGGCTGGAACTGGGGCTTCTGCGGGGAGTACGCCTTCTACCACGCCCTGTACCCCCGCGCCTGGACCGTCTACCACCTGCCTGGTCAGAACGTCACACTCACCTGCCGACAGGTGTCCCCCATCATCCCGCATGACTACAAGGTGCGTGGTGTGGACCTCGGAGAGTCCCAAACAGTCTAGTGTGGATGGGATTGTTTCAGCTCTGTTTAGTCAACTAAGTTTTACTTGTCAGATTCAGCTCCTAGCTAGATTCCATGTGGTGGCCCTGAATAGGATACACACACACACACATAAATACCTAAATAAATAAATAAATACCATGCAGTTTGCACAAAAAAAAATGCAAATTCTGAGTTATGGGGTGCATCTGTTTTTCTACCACTCTTTATCTCCTGACCTGTCGTGCATTCCTTAACTGCACACATTGTTCTCCTTTCCTTCTGTCCCATTTATTTACTGTGTCTTCCATTGTTCTTGTACGCCCTCCCTCCATCTTTTCCTCTCCTTACATCACATTCCTGCTAACATCCTCTTTGGCTTTTCTCTCTAAATCCTGCTGTCCTCCAGGACTCCAGTCTCCCAGTGGGAGTGTTTGTGTGGGATGTGGAGAACAAGAATGACTACGATCTGGACGTGTCCATCATGTTTACATTGCTCAACGGTTCCGGCCACAAGGACGACAAGGGCGGTGGACACTGGAATGAACCATTCCATCTGGAGAAGGAGGGGGAGGCTGTGTCAGGCGTGTTGCTGCACCACTGCACACCTACAAACCCCTACACACTCTGTATGGCAGCCAGGGAACAGGTGTGTGTGTGTGTGTGTGTGTGTGTGTGTGTGTGTGTGTGTGCGTGTGTGTGTGTGTGTTTGTGTGTGTGTGTGTGAGAGAGAGAGAGAGAGAGAGAGGTGTATATTTGTGTGACACTGCTTCAATGGTGTCAGTAGTTTGTCAGATTGAGCACCCAAGCCTCATAGTCCACCTGTGTCTGGAAGATGTAGCCACCTGTGTCATGTTTTTAAAAGAAACAAAACAGTTGTTATGGTAGAGTATGGTAGCTAGTTGGTCATTCTTGATCTGCTTGTATCATCAGTGAGGGCTGGAGTAGCATTTAAAGCAGCAAGAACATTTCCACACAAAGTAAATGTTTTATGTGTGCGTGCAAAATTGCTCTGTTGACAAGTCACTGCATTTAACTGTTTTTGCGGGTTAGGAGATTATCTAATTGTTGTCTTGCTGTGTGCGTGCGTGTGTGTGTGTGTGTGTGTGTGTGTGTGTGTGTGTGTGTGTGTGTGTGTGTGTGCGTATCTTAGTCTGGTCGGGAGGTGAGTTATCAGACTGCGTTCAGCCCAAAAGGGACGTGCAGTGCCCTGTGGACGGATCTCATCTCCGATGGACGCCTGGACTCACCAACAGGTCTGTCCACAACAGATATACATTTCCTCTTTTTTCTCTCTCTTACTCTCTCTCTCTCACACACACACACACACACACACACACACACACACACACACACACACACACACACACACACACACACACACACACAGACCCAATGTCACGCCAGCGCTGAGCCCTGCTCCTGCCACGCCCCCTCCTGATTCAACACACCTGCCTTGAGACACCTTCCCAATTCCCTGATTGTCTGATTACCTGCACCTGTCACTCCCTCCACCACTATATTAGGGCTGCAACTAACGATTATTTTCGTAATCGATTAATCTATCGACTATTTTTTCGATTAATCGACTAATCTAATGATTATTTCCCATAGCAAATTAAAATCTTGGAATTTGAATTTCAAATGTATTTGAGTAACAAATGTAATCATAATACATAAATTAAATAGTAATACAAATTAAAGTGCAAATATGCTTTTAAAAGTAAAGAGAAAGTGAAAATAAAGTTTTAAAAGTAACTCAAATTAGCAATCAAGCCTCTGCAAGTGCAAAATAACGCAAGAATAACTGGGCTGCAAGTGACATTCAAATTCAACTCATGAAATATATATTTTTTCCACAATCTTTTGTTTGAAGAATGCTAAGTGGAGGAGGTTAACTATTCAGAACAAACGAAAATACAGGCTACTCTGATAATTCACTGATTTACTACATTGCACTTAACATTTATGAAATAGCGTTAGCAAGCATCCTCGATGAGACGTTCTGTTTTCCAACATGTAAGCTTAAACCTAAGTTATAGATATATCATATATGTCTATGATAATTGCTGCTAGACACTCACTGTTCTTGTGCTCCCACAGCTCATTCTCTTTGAAATACTGGAATAGTGCTTCTTTAACTACTAATAATTGACCATCATTGAGAAAAATGACAACTTTTCTGTTAGCCATATCTCATATGCAGCAGCTACTAAAGCTAGCTTTGTTTATTGTTTCCATGGTAACATGAGCCGTCTCAGAATAATTCGCTTTTCAGTCGGCCATTTCTGATATGCAGCACATGAAGGTACGAGAACGGAGGGCAAAGAAAACGGTGCATGATTTGTATGCTAGGCTATTTGCAGATTCTGTTCCATTTTTCTCAATGATGGTCAATTATTATTAGTTAAAGATGCACTATTTCGCACTTCCTATAGTGCATTGCAATGCCGAATTAAAATTACCAGTAGCTCTGCTAGCGTCTGCCAAAAAATAAATAAATAAATAAAAATTTATATATTTTATGACGCGTCGACAATAAAAATCATCGTCGACCATTTTTCATAATCGACATCGTCGATTACGTCGACTAATCGTTGCAGCTCTACACTATATAAACTCCTCACTCCCTTCACTCCTTCCTTCCTTCCACTGTGATGAAAGAGAGGAACATGGTCTTGTCTATCTTCAGAAGCAATGCAATCAGAGTAGACAATGAAAATTGAAATCATAATATTGAATAAATAAATATCTGCAATACTTGGTGCTGCTGTAATGATATAATAAAACAATATAATAGAAATAAAAAAAATTCCCTCCCACCTCTACATGGTAGGACCTAAACCTTCAAACATTTGTAGCAAGTAGGATTGAGGAACTCTACATTTGTTGGCCTATAATCTTTAGCATGTTACTACTAAAAAATCTCGCCCAACAAGCCACCTCAGACATGTATGTACTTCTATGTTACTGTGCTAAAGCTGCTTAACTTTCCCTTGACTGTATCTCTGTCAGGATCCAGTCCCCCCACACAGAAGGGGGAGAAGGTTGCTGCTGCACTGGTGGCCAAATGTTTGGTGTCGGCGCACGGACACAACAGCCTGGAGATGAGTCTAACCTGGGACATGCCTCTCATACAGTTTGGCTCCAGAGAAAGAAAACACAGCAGGTACACACAACAACAACAACAACAACAACACCACACACATACATACCAACACACACACAAAGTCTGGAGATTCGGTCATCCTTAAATTAGGTTAATGTGGTGGTTTGCCATAACGTCCATATCTTTAAAAAAAAAAAATAATAAATTTAAATACCTACTAGAAGACTACAGTGTTCTTTTTAGTCTTACAGACTTCTGGTCCTTTTCGCTAGAACAAAGACATGGCCATCAGTGAAATGCCTGTCCTGCTCACAACTTAATTTAAAAGGATGGCCTTAGCCTGATATAGGACATGGGGTCTGGACTGACATGTGTCTCTGATACAGCTAGGCTCCTGAGATAAAAACACACCAGCTAAAGACAGA
Source organism: Clupea harengus (assembly GCF_900700415.2). Taxonomy (NCBI): domain Eukaryota; kingdom Metazoa; phylum Chordata; class Actinopteri; order Clupeiformes; family Clupeidae; genus Clupea; species Clupea harengus. Next base: position 12,906,626 of record NC_045169.1, read on the forward strand.
AACACCAATAGACACACAGACACACAGTCTGGTCTAATGTCTTTCAGGAGCCATAGACACTCAAATGTACAAACACCTTCAATGGTCTGTAAACATACTCACTGATGCAGAAACAAGGTCACCTGTCATAGAGGGACACACACACACACACACACGTGCACAAACACCCACACACACAAGCCTGAACACCAACACAGCCTCAAATATAATCATTGTCAGCATATGTGCCATTTTCATTTCCTCTTTTTCATAAAGACCCACCCTCACCTGTGTGTGTCTGTGTGTGTGTGTCTGTGTGTGTGTGTGTGTGTGTGTGTGTGTGTGTGTGTGTGTGTGTGTGTGTATACTTAATGTGAGCGCTATCCATTTTGCACAGTTAAGAAACAGTTAACTTGTTGAAAACCAAACACTTGCATCCATATATTTCAAACAGTTGGATACCCATATGATTATTATGGCAAAATGTAAGCAAACATAATTCTTTACAATAGCAGCGACCGTGAGAGTCTGTGTTTTGAAAGCCTCCTTTTGAAACTGTTCTTGTGTGACCATCCATTTTTCTCTTGTAGATCTGAGTGCACCCTGTAAAAGCAAATTTCCAAAACAACCTACTTGTCAATTATTTACATTTCTAGGGTTCATGGCTGTGGGTTTAGAGCGTGTGAAGCTCAGTTGATTGCTTTGCCTCACTATTTGACTGATTGTTGACTACCTTCACATAGATTTACAACCTGGAAGATAAGCTATCAATCATAGTATGGGTTTAAAGTATTAGGAGATAACAATTTTTTCCAACATATATTCTCATGCCAATTCCTGTTGTATTGAAGTCTTCTGCTGGAAAAAAGAACACAAATGGATTAACGTCATCATTCATGGGGATCTGTTGCCTTTCATTACATTCAGCACATGGATTGAAGGTTAGCCAGGGCTTTTGTTCGGAAGGACATTACCTTCTGTAAACTCTTTTGAGGGAGACAGGAAAACAATGCCTATTTTTATTATTTAGTTTTTCTTTGATAAACAAAAACACAAAAAGACTACTGTTTGTAATCCTCTCTCGCAGTGGCTTATCTTTTCTTTTGGCAGCACATACGAATAGTGCAGGTTACTTACTCCAAAGTGGATCATATTTTTGGGGGAGCTGCAATCCAATTGCTAAACTACAATCAAACATTAGCTATTTTATGAGGGACATTATATTCTTGGTAGTAAAAAGCCCTCTGCAATCGTGTAGTTATTGTAGTTAACAGCAGGTTTATCGTGTGTTTTACTTGATAAGTGTATATGACAAAGTCTGCTTCTAGTCCTAGAGCAACAGTATGTTTTAGTTCTATTTGAATATGTATTTAAAAGAGAGGTGTGTGTGTGTTGTGTGTGTGTTCACGCGCTTGCAAGCTTGCTGAGTCATTTATCCTGTCATTGTTCCCTCTGCTGAAGTAAAATGAAACGATGCATGTGTACTTAGTGGGTGTGTTCTGTTAGAGAGAGAGAAAGAGAGATTAAAATACTTGTGACAGCTGTGTGTGTATATTGAGTTTGTTTTGTAGGCCATTTTTGTAGGCCATGTGAGTGTGTGTATTTTTAGAAAGTCTATCTGTGTTTTCACGCTGCGTTCATGTGTGTGTTTAGGAGATACACGCGATACTTTGGCAGCGAGGGAAACGCCGCACCTGAGCTCTCTCTCTACGCTCTCACCCACTACAGAGACTGGGAGAAGGCCATTGAAGAGTGGCAGAGACCAGTCCTGCAGGACAGGTACAGAGGAAAGGGTGTAGGAAACGGGAAGTGAATACATTGTTTCACCTTTTGAATTGAGGGTGCATTCCTCGATTCTGGCAAAAGGTTGTTATTCAAGCTAAAATTTTTGTGTTCCTGAAGCCACGGCTTGATTGGCTGGAATAGTATATGACTCAGTCCGAGTCACTTTGTTTCTCATTTATACAACCAGCACTGTGCACGAACATCAGAATTTTCACAGTGCACACACTGGACAGACAGTTAGCAGAATGTGATGAAAACTTTGCTTAATTTCACGAAAAGTGTAATGGATTACAATCAAGGACCATGCCTTTTAATATATTGCAAACATTAATCGTTTTGCAGGGTCAAAGAATATATACTGTGATACTGTGAATTAAATATAATTGACCGCAACGGTGTGTATATGTGTGTTTCAGCTCCCTACCCTCCTGGTATAAGTCAGCTCTGTTTAATGAGCTCTACTTCGTGGCGGACGGTGGCACGGTCTGGGTGGAACTTCCAGAGGATGCTGATGTCAGTGGTGGTCTCCGTAGCAATGAAGGGGGTCTCCCAGCCCAGCCACCTGTCGTTAAGGAGTATGGCCGCTTCGCCTACCTTGAGGGTGAGCATCTCTTCCTCTATCAGTTCCCCCCCCCCCCCCCTTAAGTTTTCAATACATTTTTCCGTTTCTCTCTTCTTCCTGTTTACTCCCCTGCTCTTTCCCTCTCATTCAGCATTCAGTCAGTGTCACTCCTCCTTTCTGACCAGCCACACAGGATATGGAACCCCTATGATGTGCCCACTCCCCCCTTTTCACCCTTCCTTTCTCTGACATCCATCTTACAGGACAGGAGTACAGGATGTATAACACGTATGATGTGCACTTCTATGCATCCTTCGCCCTCATCATGCTGTGGCCCAAACTTGCTCTCAGCCTGCAGTATGACATTGGTAAGGGCAACACTGCGACCAACCACCACCTGATCACGAGTATTGGCTGTGCATGGGGGATTTCTGTTCATTCCCTGTCATGGTTTTGATTGCCAGCTAATCCGCAGAGGGATGTTTTTGGGGATGCTTAGGTAACTAGCTATCTCACGGACATACCTGCCAAACCTAACAAATTAACCAAAATCTCACTTAGTTTGGTGGTGTGAACATACAGTTTTATGGTGTCGCTCTGGTATAAAATGTTTAGCTAGCCTAAGTCGAATTAGGACGCATGCTTGAAAGCGAACATGGGATTGTTTTCTGTCAGTTGGTGTGACATTATGTTACACACCAACCTTTAGACCCATCGATCTCCCAAATAGTAGCTAGCTAGGTAGATGTTGGGTTATGTTTTTGAGTGATTCAAGCAAAAAATGTTTAAAAATGTATTTAAAATGTTATGGTAACTGTTATTGTCCTTTCATTGTGGATTATGGGGTGCTACTGCAGAAGTGTATGATACGACTCCTTTAAGGATACGATATAGGTTTTGTTTGAGCCTTATTACTGAACATTTTAGCCGGCAAGTTTTTTATTTATCTGCTCTTTATAAAATTATACCAGGCAAAAAACGGTTATTACTGGCTAACAGAAACACATTCATTTTTTTCTGACCATTTCATTTTGTGTGTGTCAGCTGGCAGTGTGGTGCAGAGTGACCCCACAGAGAGGCTTGTCCTAATGAGTGGCCGCCACTCGGCAGTTAAGACCCGCAATGTCGTCCCCCATGACATCGGAGACCCAGGTACAGACTTGTATCTTGTTGAAGCTTGTATCAAGCTTTTATCATGTTGTCACCAGTACGTTCTTTAAAATTAACTTTGTTACCATACACATACGCACAACCGACTTTACGTTTTTCTAATCACATAATCACTCATTTAAATACACACAAATCAAATAATATCGAGAAGATCGTATCTAGTTTCATCAAAACAGGTCTGACCTTCTGACCTCACATGACCTTGACCCACCCTTGACCTTTGCTCCCCTAACAGATGATGAGCCATGGACACGCGTAAACGCTTACCAGATCCATGACACAGCCGACTGGAAGGATCTCAACCTGAAGTTCGTGCTGCAGGTGTACCGAGACTTCCACCTGACACAGGACTCGCAGTACCTTTCCGACATGTGGCCCGTCTGCCAGGTAGACATGCAAGAACAAACACAACTCCTTCTAAATTAGGCGAACACACACCCACATTTACTCAGACATATACTCAAATCCACACATCAGGCATTATTTTAAGCCTTTCTACATACATACTGTACTTATTTCTAACAAGCTTTTTTCTAAATAATGTTTAATACATGGCGCATACGCAAACCAACATGGAAATAAACGTACAGCCATTAAAAGATTTTACAGTATGGCAACACAAATGCAAAGATCGTCATCTGAGTCAGTCCCAAGCTGGATATATCAGCTGTCAATCACAGATTTGCTGTTCTGATTGGGTGTGCAGGCGGTGATGGAGTCAGAGATGAAGTTTGACCGCGACGGCGATGGGCTCATTGAGAACTCGGGCTACGCAGACCAGACCTATGATGGCTGGGCCGTCACTGGACCTAGGTGAAGGCCGTGTAGAAAGGACACGAGAGTGAAATAATTTTAAGCACTGTCAAAATACACACTGTATTTAAATAATTTTGTTACTTTTTTAAACAATTCAATAGAAGTGTTTCTTGTCAGTTTGATCCTAAATATTACTGTGGCGGGCGATGATGAGTTTTCTGTAGCTGACTATATGGTAATATTTGTATTGAAGAATATAGTAAAAACTCAGATTGAGTATACACTTCATTACAGCTGGTTTAGACAGGCACATCAATCAAATGATTTAATAACCTCCATCTTCCCCTTTTCTTTTTCTTTCGCTCTGTTATTAGTGCCTACTGTGGGGGTCTGTGGCTGGCATCGGTGTGCATGATGTGCAAAATGGCACGTGTGCTGGGCAGTGAAGACGTGTACCTACGCTACAGAGACGTGCTGGACAGAGGCAGCGCTGCCTTTGACAAGCTGCTGTGGAACGGTAAGGGAGTGTCTGCGTGCACATATTTGCTTTTATTAATTTAGATGTTTTTTATCCACGGTGACCTACAAACAACAATCAGGTATTTGAATGAAGAATAGTGTGTGTGTGTGTGTGTCTGTGTGTGTGTGTGTGTGTTTTAGTAGGACAGAAGTAGTGTGTGTGCACTCTTTGGGACAATGTATAGAGTAGGTCTGAGGTGTATGCTACAAGCTTTTGGTTAATTTAAAGCAATTTTAATTTAAAACGGCATGTTTCAGGTCTGACAACTGAATGGGAATCACTTGAAGTGTACTTTCTGTAGGGTCTTCACTTGGAGCTTTAGCAGCTCCATTCATTCTGTAGTCTTCATTTTGAGTTTTAGCGTTGCCATGCATTCTGTAGGGTTCTCTATTTTGAGTTTTAGCCCTTCCATTTATTCTCCACCCCTTCTCTTCTCTCTCTGCTCTAGGCCAGTACTACAACTACGACAGCAGTGGGCGGTGCTTGTCCAACAGCGTGATGTCGGACCAGTGTGCTGGCCACTGGTTCTTACGAGCCTCTGGACTGGGAGAAGGAGAGTTCCAGGTGTGACGCGCTCTCCTGCATGAGTGACTTTTGTCACTTTCCCTTGCTGACAATTTAGTTTCTTCTGTCTAATTGTCCAATTGTCTGTCTGTCCTTAAGTCTACTTAAGTCTATCTTCAAATGTTATTAAATGCAACTGTCAATTTTGACCGATTATAGATTATGTAGGAGAATATAGGGGTATGGTGATAAGACCCCACCCTATAGGTAATGGCAGGAAGGGGGGACAATGGGGGGTTCATCTGTGGGGGAGCTGGTCCTCTGAGGGGGGGAGGGGGTGAGAACGGAGGACAAAAGGTGGTGGTGGTGGTGGTGGTGGGGGGGGGGGTCATAGCAGGAAGGAGGGGGAAAGAATTCAAATGCTAAAGAGTCAGGTCTCAACTATTTGCTATTACTGAGACAAAGGAAGAGTACAGATCCAGGGGCATGGGTTACAGAGTAAGATGATGTAAGCACTCAGTTCATTGCTATTACAACAGGAAAACAGCAAGATCCAGTTCCATCAGTTGAGGCCATGTCATAGTTGTGTCCAAATTAATGGTTGCATTTTTGGATACCAAACCTAATCTGTGGTTGGGCCCATTTGCTTTTAGTGGGTATATTTTTTACCTAGTAAACTAGGACTGCCATACCACTAATACTGCCACTGCGGAAATATCTCCTGTGGTTAGTGTTACTGCCCCTGCTGAAATATCTCCTGTGGTTAGTGTTTGTCAGCTTATGTATTTCCTGTCTGACCCTGTCTTTGTCCATCAGTCCACCCACCTTCAATCAGTGTACATAATGGCATGATTACAAGTAGAAGTAAAATCAAGTAAGCTATTTTGTAATTTACACATATGCATGCAGTATACACACTGGGGAACAATGTTTTGTTTCTCTGCGCCCACAGCTCCACAATAAACATAAAAGCAGTAACTAGTGAAAAAGTATTAAGAAGTGAGTGATTTTCCTTGTACGTGTGTCCTGATCCTTATTCCCCAGTCTGTCTCTTTCTTCTTTCCCTTACCCAGGCCTTTCCCCAGCAGAAGATACAGAGTGCTCTGAAATCGGTGTTTGACCTGAATGTGATGAAGTTTGCCAGTGGGCAGATGGGCGCGGTAAACGGTATGCGGCCTGAGGGAGTGCCAGACCGATCCAGCGTCCAATCGGATGAGGTGTGGGTGGGTGTCGTTTATGGGCTGGCTGCCACCATGATCCATGAGGTGAGGTTTTGTTAAGTTTGTTTTTCGTAAATTTTGATTTGATACCCACGCTTTTCAACACTGTGTGTACTTAAACACTATACAGACCTATTGACTGGAAAAATATCTAGAGGTGGGCACACATGTAACCAAACCAAACACGGTTTCTTTAATGGCAAACTACTGAGAGGAGATGGGATGACAGAATGGTATAGTGTGAGTTCTGTCCTGCTTCTTGATCCCAGTGAAATAGAGCATTTAAGATTGACTCGAGCTGAAACCCAGGACTAGTTCACTTACTGGTAAAGAGCTGCATGTCTCTTTTTTATCAATTTCTTTCTCTTCTCTCTTTCTCTCTACCTTTTACTTTCCTATTCTGTTTTCTCTTCAAATCCTGGTAATTCATTTCATAACACCTCCTCCATTCTGCTGCCCATTTCAGGGAATGGTAGAAGAGGGCTTGCGGACGGCTGAGGGCTGCTACAAGACTGTGTGGGAACGTCTGGGCATGGCCTTCCAGACCCCCGAGGCGTACTGTGAGAAGGGGATCTATCGCTCCCTGGCCTACATGCGACCGCTCAGCATCTGGGCTATGCAACTGGCACTGGAGAACCGCACAGCACGGACCAAACATGCCCAGAAAGACGAAGGTGCCCAAGAGATCCCAGATCAGAATGAACATGCCCAAGAGGAACTTAACCATTAAGTCAAGACGCCAGCTAGATTTTCCGAAATGATTGTACAGTGATTAGTCATGCACAGACAGACACACACACACACACACACACACACACACACACACAGAAGTATATATGCATGAATGGAGACGTACTGTTAGGGTGCAAACTAAACCGCACGCCGTTCCCAGTTAGGGCCCTATATACCTTATTTCCACATTAGCATTACAGACTCAAACTAGATTTCAGGATAGATTTACATTTCTATATTCTTAATGACTATGCACTTGATCATCCTAGGGATTTACACATTTCATACACACAGTGTGAAACATCAATAAAGGCACACATTAACACACACACACGCGCAAACCAAGCTCGTCTTTCATGACTTCTATTTTATGGGAATTGAATTACACGCAAACACACACACACATCCTTACGTCTACTTGACTCTCTTGACCTGCAAATACCCACTAAAAACTTTAAAGTTCTTGCACTTGAGACAATCTATGGGACGCCACTGTCCATATGATGCAACTGGACTCGGGATCAGCCGCTCAACTGTTGCTCCCTCAGACTCAAGAATTTTTTCGCTTCAGGTTATATACTCTGCCAGTGAGCGAGTGAAAACCACCGACCGTGACCATCCTGTTTACACCTTTGAGAAGAGAGGACCACAGCAGAAGAGAGGAAGAACACACTTGTTTTTATAGTTGCACTTAATGAAAACATGAATAGGAAGAGAGAAAGCAAGAGTGCTGCATTTCAAAGTACTTGGAATTGAAGTGTACTTGGTTCATTTGTTTTTGTTTGTAGTAGTACTTCTCATATTTGTTACCAGTTTTTTTTTTTTTAATTAATGTTTTGGCGGCTCTGAGTGTGCCTGCCTGTGTGATGAAGCATTTAAGCCTGTAATGTACACAATCTTTTACTGAGATGACAATTACCACAACATTAAAGACTCGCTGGGAAGGCAAGAGAAGTTCACTCTGTGAACATTAGCAGTAATCAGAAAACTATTGCTGTAACTGAGAGCATTTTCATACATTATGAGTGTCCTCTGGGGCTGTTGTAGTACTAATTCAGCATAGTTAAAACTCCGCAGGGTCTGATAAGAATCAATATGTGGTGCCAGATTTGATTTTGGCACTGGCATGACAAGAGCTCACAAATGTGGAGACAACTTGTTGAAAAGGAGGGCAACCAACACTAACAAGGCTAAACATTTTAAGAGGAAAACATTGGTGCATGCCCAGTGAGCAAGTCAATGCGAAGAATAAAGATTTTTTTTTGCCTTATTTGAGTGCTGTGGAAAAACCAATGTTCACACTGTTTATGTCAGATTCAAATGCGGGTTCAAGTGATTTACTTTCAATATCTTTGACAATCCTATAAAGAATTAAGGATCTCTCCCCATTCATTTCAATAGGAGCCTGATATCTCCCCATTCATTTAGATAGGAGCCTGATCTCTCCCCATTCATTTCAATAGGAGGTTGATCTTGTTTGCCTGAAATAGCTGCCCGGAGGCGTTGCCAAGATGACTGCCAAGTAGCGAGACTTGTCTATAAGGACTTTGGCTAAACCAACTGACTTTTCTTCTAGACATTTTCAAAAGTTATTAATTCAGTAATCTCTGCCACCCTCATTTCACCATGGTTGTCCTCAGACAGACATTACATCTGGGTTGGCTAAGTGAGACTGCGATTTTAGTAAAAACGAATACACCCAATTCAGTTTCCCTTCACACTCTGCTACTGTAATGTGTTTTTTTTTTTTTTTTACTCTTCCTGGTTCCTCTTCTACACGCAGCGCGATGGGGTTTTAACCTACAACCCACACAATGGTTTGAGAGTGACTTTGGTTTATTAGCGCTGTATGTGTCTTGCGTCTTCTTGAAGCACCAAGTCCGTTGTTAAAGGCTGAGGGTTGTTTGGACTTGACCCTACAAGCTACTGATTTGTCTTTTTAAAAGGGGTTTGCAAACTTAAACGATAACTTTGTCAGATGCTACTTTCATCTAGGCTTGCATCCAACAGCAGAACGTCCTATGTGTTATGATCATAGTTTGTTTGCAGTTATTTAGTAATTTCTAGTATGACTCATCTGGGAATTGTTGATTTCTTGAGATAAAAGTGCATGTTCCGTTCTGTGTGTTTAATTCACTGTACCCTTATTTAGTTACCAAGAACTGTGCTGCAGAGCTGAGTGTTAAGTTGGCAAAGAATTGTTATGAGTTAAACTGTTAAGTGAATATTGCCACAAGAAAATGCCTTTAGAGGTAACTGATATTGACAAAAAAAATGGCCAGGCACTATATAGAAACATTTATTTATGACCAAGGTATAGTTAAAGCCGTAGATAATACTGGCTAAACAACAGGTATAGTGGTGGCGTAGAGTGTAATACTTGTGGGGTTTTTTTTTTGCTGAGGAATAACTATTGTGACATCACAGCCCGGCTAGCTCAGTCGGTAGAGCATGAGACTCTTAATCTCAGGGTCGTGGGTTCGAGCCCCACGTTGGGCGCAAAACTTTTCCTCAACCCGTTCACAGAAAACCACATTCTTGTCTGAAACCATGGTGACGATTTATACCAGAGTTCGCCCCATTGTGGCTTTTGTACAGGAGCAATTGTGTGTAATTTTTTAATTGTCTGTTTGAGGTATTTCAACAGATATAGTTAAGTGCAGTTAAACTAAACTAATTGGCTGTAACTCATCAAGAGAGTTACAGAGAGGTACATTCTAAGGTATTTCATATTCATCTGAATTACAAAAGGGCAACACTGGTGTGTTTTTTTTTATTATTTTTTTTTATGGCCACTGAGCTGTCACACCATATCTTAGGGCAACATTTTTGTCAATTATGTGCTAATTTTAAATCTGTGGGTTTGAGTTCTCAAGTGTCTTTAAAGGGCATGAATCTTGTCCCAAACAAAATATCAACAACAAGGCTCTTGTGGTTGTAGCAATGTGTCACATTCTTTGGTCCCTATCCAAACTTTTACTGCAGATCCCTGTGGGATCGGAGATGATGTGATTTTTTTCCAATCTCACACCAGCCCGGCTAGCTCAGTCGGTAGAGCATGAGACTCTTAATCTCAGGGTCGTGGGTTCGAGCCCCACGTTGGGCGCACAGCTTTTGATCTAAACCCCCCTATACACACGTGCGGGACACAGAACATGCAGCACGCAGATTTGCCTTCAAGCACTTTAGAATGCCTTTTTAAGATCATAGTTTCAGACTTCCTTGTTCCTTGAAACTCTGTTGATGCATCTGAAGGCAATAAATTGAAATGATCATAACCATCTAACATTGCATATGCTTCTAAAATATGTACAACTTCACAACACAAATGTGTGTGTTGAATATATGACACATTGATTAGGAATGGAAACCTAACAAATTATTAATATCAAATGATTTAGTTTGATGGGCCTATAATCTACATTTTTGTACATCATGACATATGCACAAATATATGATATGTACACACACACATATATGTGTTATGGCATGCCGTTTAGGATATATATATATATATATAAAATAACTGAATATATTAAATCAAAGCTGAGAAAATTGAATTCAAGTCTGAATACATTGAATAAAAGTTGAAAATGTTAAGCGGTTGAGAAGCCTTACTGCATGTGGATAGAAGCGCTTTGCCATTCTGGACGTGTGTGCTTTGGTGGATCTGAACCTTTTCCCTGATGGGAGTAACTGGAACAACAACATAAATAACATATTTTTTGCTAAACCATTTCTATCACTGACCTAGGCCTTCCTCTCTGAGATGTAGAATGTGTGCCTGTGCCATACACTTGTCCGTTAGCTTCTATCCAAAGTGTTATTTGAGCCAACACCTCCCTAAGAGACTCAAGAATGATGTTTTTTTTCAATCTGGAACTCAGCATGAACGTGATTTGATTGGCTAGCGCATGCACTGCCACTTCACCCAATTCAAAGTGAGTCTCCAACTCATACGGAAAATAACTCCCGTCCCTGGGTGGGCTTGAACCACCAACCTTTCGGTTAACAGCCGAACGCGCTAACCAATTGCGCCACAGAGACAGATGCCACTCAGGAGGTCTTGACCTAAGATGAAGCCTCTATGTTCTTCTGAACATCAAGGTGATGCAAGATAGACTCCAAACGGTTTGTCGTTTGGAGTATGACAAGCTGTTGCGGAAATGTTTTCCAGTTGGGTGTGTTGATGACGCAGACGTTTCTAGCGTGATTGACCGGTCAACAACCAATCACACCGCTATGAATTGGTAATTGCTGTGTAACTTTGTTAGTGAGCTGTTTACCTTGTGGGTATTTACATCGCTTACACACCGCTATGAATTGGTAATTGCTGTGTAACTTTGTTAGTGAGCTGTTTACCTTGTGGGTATTTACATCGCTTACGTACGAAGTGCAAACTTAATTTTCAGTTACAATAACTTTTTATTTATTTTTTACATTGTACAGTGTCCATTTCTCAGTAACCTTTAAAAAATCCAATGAAAAAAAAAAGCCAAACAATTGACTTTTATGTAGAAATAGAACCATCTACAGAGTTTGGTTCACCATGGTTTTTTTTCAATCTGGAACTCAGTGAATACTAGCATGAAGGTGATTTGATTGGCTAAGGCATGCACGGCCACTTCACCCAATTCAAAGTGAGTCTCCATTGAAGTCTCCAACGCATACAGAAAAGATCTTCCGTCCCTGGGTGGGCTTGAACCACCAACCTTTCGGTTAACAGCCGAACGCGCTAACCAATTGCGCCACAGAGACAGATGCCCTTCTGGAGGTCTTGACCTAAGATGAAGCCTCTATGTTCTTCTGAACATCAAGGTGATGCAAGATAGACTCCAAACTGTTTGTTGTTTGTTTGTCGTTTGGAGTATGACAAATGTAACACGATGCACACACAGCTCAATTAAAAGAGTGTGGGCGACAGAGCATCTATCTACTGGGACCAGTATCAGAAGAATTTAAGTACGACTATGGAGGTAGATGAATGCAACACACGTTAAGATTTAAGTTTAAAATAAATTAGTACATTTATTAATACGGTTGAATGGATATATACAATATATGATATAAATAACAATAATTTAAATAAATAGATTGAAATAAATAAATTGTGCAAAGTGCAGTGCAATGAATAACAATATCAGATAATGTTTCCTAAACCTTATCAGGGTGCACCCTTATCTAACTAAATCTATACAATTATATATATATTACATACAGTTATACAATGACCTAAATAATTAATAAAATATCAATTCGAATTTGATTAAAAACAATCACAGTGTTGAAAGTACATTCGAAGTATTTGTTCAAGTTCAGTTATACAGTGTATCAAAGTACATTCAAAATATTCACAGTGTTCAAAGTACATTAAAACAATCAAAATTCGCCATCAAAATTCATCCATTCATAAAACCTGACCTGTAAATTTACAGGCCAGAAACAATTATGCATCTCACATTTGACTGAAATCAACAAATTAATTAAACAAAACAAGTACATTGATCCCAGTTGGTCTACGTAACCATTACGGGGAGGTATGCTAATATGCTAATATTACGTTTGGTTACCTAGCTTGGCTTAGCTTAGTAATTCTCTAACGGTCAAAAGAACTCACCGAAGCTAGCATTCCATTACCGTTAGCGTTGAGTTATTTGTATTTCTTTACTTCGGGGTATCTACAATTCATTGAATCAATATTCAGGCTCTCCGGTTCGGTATTCTCCGGTCAGGTTTTGTGTGTAGTCTTCTCTTGGGTTCTATATCAAATCGATAATGTTTAAATTATTCTAATGTTTAACTTTTTTCAATTATTTAAATTAAAAGTGTTCATAATAATTATTTACCTGTTCACGCGTTCAACTGCCAGTGTCTGTCTGTGTTGGGTGTCAACTGCCAGTGTCTATCTGTGTTGGGTCAGATTTGGTTGCCACGGCAATGACTGAGCGCAGCTCTGATTGGTGGACGGGGTTCTGAAAGTTCTATGGCATTAACCCTTTGTTGTCTGGGCTACACAAGCTGTTGCAAAAATGTTTTCCAGTTGGGTGTGTTGATGACGCAGACGTTTCTAGCGCGATTGACCGGTCAACAACCTATCACACCGCTTTGAATTCTTAACTGCTGTGTAACTGTTGGTGAGCTGTTTACCTTGTGGGTATTTACATCGCTTACGTGTGAAGTGCAAACTTATTTTTCAGTTACAATAACGTTTTGTTTTTTTTACATTGTACAGTGTCCATTTCTCAGTAACTTTTAAAAAATCCAATGAAAAAAAAAAGCCAAACAAATTACTTTCATGTAGAAATAGAACCATCTACAGAGTTTGGTCCGCAATCTTTTTTTTCAATCTGGCTATCATTGAATATTAGCATGAACGTGATATGATTGGCTAATGCATGCACGGCCACTTCACCCAAATAGAAAGTGGGTCCCCATTGAAGTCTCCAACGCATACGGAAAAGATCTCCCGTCCCTGGGTGGGCTTGAACCACCAACCTTTCGGTTAACAGCCGAACGCGCTAACCAATTGCGCCACAGAGACAGCTCTTTTCAGTGACCTCTTGACCTCACTGGAACCCTCTGTGTTCTTCTGAACCTCAAGGTGATGCGAGATAGACTCCAAACTGTTTGACGTTTGGAGTAAACAAGTAGGGCTCTGTTCGTCGTAAGGGCTTAAGTTAAGTCGATCAATTGTCCTATTAGCCAGTTTGAATTACCGAGATGATTGAGGACAGGATATATCGCTCCGTCCAAGGCTGATCCGCAGTCAAATAATGCCGTTAATTTGAACCAGACTAAACTTATCAGGGCAATTGCGCGTGCCCGTCCTACGTCAAAAGGGAGAAGTGTCGTTCACCAAAACCATGATTTTCTGACGGTACAATGGCTACTAAACTCAAAGAAAAAGCCTCTTTTTTTCTCCACTGGCGAGCAGGAGATGATCATGAACGCTTATGAAGAATACAAGACCATAATCATGGCAAAATCCAACACCGCCACCGCTGCGAGAGCAAGACAAGAAGCTGTGTATGGAGGGATATCTATGTATGTATATATTACGGCAAGTTTGGCTTTGGTACTGTGAGTAACGCTTCAAAGTGAGTCTCCATTGAAGTCTCCAACACATACGGAAAATAACTCCCGTCCCTGGGTGGGCTTGAACCACCAACCTTTCGGTTAACAGCCGAACGCGCTAACCAATTGCGCCACAGAGACAGCTGTTTTCAGTGACCTCTTGACCTCACTGGAACCCTCTGTGTTCTTCTGCACTCAATAGTGATATGAGGCTGCGAGAGCAAAAACAATCATGCAAGATAATTGTCTGGCTGGTGACATGTAAGCATGTTTTTGTTATAGCAACAAAACAGATACTGCATGTGGAACTTTCAGTGTACGTGGGCTGTGTGGTACAATAGGAGCAGAGATAGACGGGCTACAAAAGCCCTGCTCAGATGGAAGTCGGGAGAGCGTTGGATTGGTCGTTGGATTTTGGTTATCGTTGGATTTGGATAGTGAATTGGATTTGGGACGTGGCCTCCCCTTCTTGTTTCGTGTCGTGAGCTGGCACGTAACACGTGGGGGCTCGTCCGGGCCAGCTCACGACACGAAACAAGAAGGGGAGGCCACGCAGAATTTAGGATATTTATAGTAACAATAATATATTTATTAATGATTTACAAGTTTATATAGTTATCTAATAATTATAGCAAACGTGTGGTGAAGATCAGTGTTGTGAAGAGAAACAAAAGATGTAATGTAAAGTCAGGTAAATGGTAATATAAACAAACGACGACGATAATCCAAAACCAACGACAACGACAACCACAACGACAATCCCAAATCCAATTCACTATCCAAATCCAACGATAACCAAAATCCAACGACCAATCCAACGCTCTCCCGACTTCCATCTGAGCAGGGCTTTCGTAGCCCAGCCAATCACCCATACACCTGGATCCAATTGCCTGTTGTAACGACAGATAGAGAACAGGCATGCAAATCTCATGGGGCGGGGCCTAGACCCGCCAGGGTCGTAACAATGTTGATACTTTTTTATACAGACAAGTACATAAAAAGGGCTGAACTAGAAAACAAAGTGCGTGAGGTGCCGTTATTTCAAGGAACATTGTTACTTATCATGCCTTCTGAGTTATATTTATTAGAAGTTCAGAAGCAGTTTCACCTGACCTAAAGTACCCACCTAAAGGCATACAGTGAGAACAGACATATGCCTTAATTAAATATTTGAGGTTGCTCCCTGAAGGTCATGGATTGAACATAAATGTGACATTTACAAGGTTATTACTGACCAGTGACAGAGTGGGCGATGTAATCTAGTGGCCTTTTGACCATGTTCAATCCTCTGTGTTCTTCTGAGTTATATTTCGGTTTTTTTTAAGGAAACTCTCCCATCATTGAAGGAAAAGAACTCCCGTCCCTGGGTGGGCTTGAACCACCAACCTTTCGGTTAACAGCCGAACGCGCTAACCAATTGCGCCACAGAGACAGCTGCCTCACGCGGCATCTCCAATGGCCTCTCTGTCGAATCCTCTGTGTTCTTCTGAGTTATGTTCATGACGACTAAGAATGGCGCAATGGAAATACGATCCTCAACGTGACGCGAGATAGACTCCAAACAGTTTGTGTTGTTTGGAGTATGACAAGCTGTTGCAAAAATGTTTTCCAGTTCAACAAAGTATTACAATATTTCAGCCGATGTCATTTAATGTAAAGCTAGGGAATTTGAGCCACTCGAGTGCAACGCTTTTCCCCTACACGTTTACAGAAATGTATGTTCACAATTAGTTTTGCCAGTTTCACGTTAATCTTCCACTAGTAAATTGTTGTAATTATTTTTCCATCTACTGAGCAGAAAGCATTGCCGTTTTAAAGGAAACTCTCCAATCATTGAAGGAAAACATATCCCGTCCCTGGGTGGGCTTGAACCACCAACCTTTCGGTTAACAGCCGAACGCGCTAACCAATTGCGCCACAGAGACAGATGCCTCTCCCAGTCTCTCAATGGCCTCTTTGTTGAAGCCTCTCTGTTCTTCTGATCCTAAAGGTGATGCAAGATAGACTCCAAACTGTTTGTCAGTGGAAACAAAATGCACTTCAGCTCACTTTTGGGTGTCATATCAAAGAGTGTGCACACTTGTGTACATACGATATTTTACATTTAGATTTTTAATAAATTAGCATAAATGTCTAAAAACCTGTTTTCACTTTGTCATTATGGGCTTTTTCTGTGAATTTTAGACAAAAATATGCTCAATCTAATGTACAATATGTCTGTAACGTAACAAAAAGTGGTGAAGGTGAAAGGGGTGTGCAGACTTTCCGGCACGACTGTATATTCAGAGTTTCACTCAATATTCTCCAGTTTCATATGAATAGTTTTTTTTATTTTTTTTTATTTGTATCTTATATATTGTTTTATGTGTAGTACTTTTCTCATGTGTAGTACTTATTGTGTTTGTATGTTTTATGTTATGGGTAGTACTTATTGTGTTTGTATGTTTTATGTTTACTGTATGCACCTATATATACACCAGAGAAAATTCCAGGTAGGTGTAAACCTACTTGGCAATTAAAACAATTCTGATTCTGATCTTTACACATTATGTAATACACTTAATATGTAGTACAATAAGAGTCTTCCCATAAAAGGGAAAAAAAAATTCCCGTCCCTGGGTGGGCTTGAACCACCAACCTTTCGGTTAACAGCCGAACGCGCTAACCAATTGCGCCACAGAGACTGCGCTAGCCTCACTAGCATTACCATGGTAGTTAAACCTAAAGAAAGGCAACTTCAATGTTCAAAAGCATCTGCTGAATGACTAAATGTAAATGATAATCCTTTATTTCCTTATGATGTACACAAAATGGTTGTATGTCTCCGGTATTTCACCAGCCTTGCTATATATATATATAGTATATTTCATATTTAATGTCAGATACAGACGGCAGATTTCTGCTTTAGTATCAACAGCTTTAATGTTAAACCAATTCCAGTTCTACAATTAAAAACTTTATTCCTCTGCCTGATTTTACAGCATTACGAAACTGCCTTCTCATTATTGAAAAAGCTTTGCGCCCAACGTGGGGCTCGAACCCACGACCCTGAGATTAAGAGTCTCATGCTCTACCGACTGAGCTAGCCGGGCTTGTGTCAAGGGAAAATTGCAAGACTTTTTATAATTAACAGCACAAAACAAGTCTTACCACATCCTCTTGTTTCCCCCTAGGGCCTATATAGATAGATAGATCCTTTATTAATCCAGAGGGAAATTTAAGGAATATATTTCATAATGGAAAATAAGATAACAGTGTGCCAAAGGAGGCTCCCATTGCAATCCACAAAAATAGCTGAGGTTTGTAAATGTTACTCTTTAAATGTACATTTTACACATTTACAAATTAACACTGCTTTCAAGACACAGATGGACTCCACGATTAAATACATATTTGTGCATTTTTAATGAAATATAGTTTTATAGGTGTTTACTTTCAGAATGTGTGCATTTTTCCCTAAACCACAAGCTGTGTTCGAACAAAAGACCAACAAACATCAACAAAAATAATACAACAGAATTTTCATCTACGAAACGCCCTTAACCATGTGGAACCTTGAACTGTGGGCTATACAGGCTCTTCAGGCACGGGGAAAAAGATCTCCCGTCCCTGGGTGGGCTTGAACCACCAACCTTTCGGTTAACAGCCGAACGCGCTAACCAATTGCGCCACAGAGACCAGGTGACTGCAGCAGTGAACAGGATTCTTTTTTTTCTATTGGTTCAGGGAACCTTTTCCCTCAGCAAGACTTGTTGGTGGGGGAGGGGTGTCAAAGCAGCAACTGCCACAGCCAAGGGAGTGGGGGAGGGGCAGAGAGCAGGCAGAGCACGTGGCGTGGGGGAGGGGAGAGGAGCTGAGAAACTGTAACAATACCAAAGCACAGGCTGCAAGATCAGTACCACTTGGTACAGGAAATTAAATTCACTGCAAAATGATGAATCTTGACTGTATTGTGTTGAGCAGTTTCATAAATTAGTGAATATAATTAAATGTTTCAATTCAGAGTTTGAATTTTAAATATGGTATAGATGAGCCTAGCAATAAACTAGGATCTATATACCACAACAACTTGACTAGACAATTCCCAAAACTATAAAGGAAAAAGCTCAGCGCCCAACGTGGGGCTCGAACCCACGACCCTGAGATTAAGAGTCTCATGCTCTACCGACTGAGCTAGCCGGGCTGATGACAGGCATCTGAAATCAGCAAATAAAACCTTGTGAGTCACAAGCACCACCCCCTAAAGCTTGATATTTTTTGCTGACCAAAAAAGCTTTCATCCACAACACAGATCTCTTACAAAACAGTCAAATTACTGGGGGTATTAGTATCGTCTCCAATTTATTAATATTCTACAACTCACTTGTTTTAGCACAGTTGAATAGTAAATAAATCTGAATTTCAACTTCAGTCACACCGTGTTTTTAGAGAGGCAATGAATAAGCTAGGTATAAACTCTGGTCGGCTTTTCACTTAAGCACCGCCAACCCCTCTTATGTTTTATCTGTTTCCATTCAAACAAGTACCAGAACTCTTTCGCACTGGGGGTCATGTGACAGTACTAATCCTGTTCCCCCTTCCTCTGCATTCAGGTCTCTGTGGCGCAATTGGTTAGCGCGTTCGGCTGTTAACCGAAAGGTTGGTGGTTCAAGCCCACCCAGGGACGGTGAATTTTTCTTTAACAGACATTTAACACATGGGGCCATATTAAAGATAAAGCATATTTGTATAATATCCCTGCATTATAATGGCTGGAGGGTAAGGCTTAAACTAATAAAAAATTTGTATTTGAATTATATTTATACCTAAACTGAAGTAGCCTACATAACATAATTGTATCCACATCTATCATTTTAATAACCTAAT
>NC_045169.1:12930793-12970793 GCF_900700415.2 Clupea harengus
CAGTTTACATTTACCTGAGCGTTCCATATCAGTGCGCACTCAAAATAACGGTAGATTTTACGCGACTGTTGTCATTTCAAGCTTGCTGGATAAGGCACTTCCTACACCGAGCCACCGGCAAAGAGAGCAAGAGTGGTCGGAAGCGATATCATCAGAGACGATGGGGACATGAGAAATATTTTCCACGGATGCACAATTAATGGAGTCATCCAAATCAACATAAACAAACGTTAACAACAGCCTAATGTTAGTCTATCGAGTCCCAAGTCACTCGTAACTTTAGGTAATTAAGTTTAAACAGCATAGGCTATTTAGGTTACGCTTATTAACCTAAAGTTGTTTTGCCCAGTGCCTACGAAGCATTTATGATTGACTTAGAATGTTTAGGCCTAACGTTTAAATTAAATATAATTTCATTGAAAGTGTCCCACTGTCATTTTTGTGATTTCAATGGCAACTTTTATAAAATGAGCAATGTGAATGAATGAGATGGTGCCAGATCTAGCAAGGAGACCTGGGATGAGACGAACCACAAATTAATGTCTATTTCCTAGCTAATCATCCACAAACTTTTGGTGCTAGGCTAACAAACATGATGTTCCCAATGCTGTTTGTCTGTTGCATAGCAACAGCCACACATTCGGGGACTATGTTCTCTAGAGTCTAGGCTACTGAAATGCGATACACAACGTTTGGTGGCTACAACGATTTTGTTCTGAAAGGCAGCTTACTATTTAGTTACTGTACTGTGCTGTGCAAGGGTTTGCCGGCCCTCCGCTTTGCGTCGGGCCTAACAACACCCTTGAACAGTACATTATTGACCATACAGTACTGCCTCTCGTACCTTATTGCTTAAATATACCTCCCAGCAACAACAACCAGACAGAACTCTGGTTCACAGGCAAAGCACCTATGAGTAAGGGGGTAAATACGAGTGATCCTGCCAAGAGACAGATTCTGAAATTTGACTTGAGTGCCTGAACAACATGGTGTGTGTGAGCTCCCAGACGAAGGCTTCTCTTCACCTGGAAAATCTGTTTTAACTAGGAGACTATCATTACAGGCTTCCTCAGAAGATGCCCTCACTGAGAAGCCCCTGACAAATGGCCCAGCTCCAGCCCAACCTGTGGCCCAGAATGGATCCGACATCACAGGTGTCTCTCCAACAGGTGAGGCTCTATGACTGAATACTGAGAGTGTGTCAGCAAACCTCTTTTAGCATAAACACTACAGGTCAATCTACTGAATACATACAGACCTGCTGTGGAAAATCATACATATACAACACACACACACACACACACACACACACACACACACACACAGAGAAAACGTGTGATCTCCTGCTATTTACTAAATGCCAGTACTCTCTCCCCATCTTAGTTGTAACCACAAATCATCCCTATCCAGGATCTTCAACTGAAGTTGATGAAGTAGACAAAAGGAATATCATCGTGAAGCATGCTGGGAAGAGTGTGGTGGTGGATATGTTTCCTGATGAAATGGTAAAGCTACTCCTGCAAGAAGCTTGCCAGCACTTCCAGAAGAAGGATAAGTTCATGAAAATGGTTTACAAAGGTAAATAATTAAAAATAATCCTCACAGTTACAATCAGTAAGTTCAGCTGTAATGAACCAGTCTAAAACCTTGTACTTGAGCACTGTTTGCTAACCAACCAAAGGCCGTCATCTCTCATGACCTCTCAAGTCACAACCTTCCCTTCTGTAAAACACGCAAAACCAGGGATGCAACCAGTTTAATTTTGGCCACAACAACTCATAATGTACAGTCTGCTGGTCATTCTTGAAAAATAAATCCTGACAGGACGAAGAAGACACCGGTGTAGGTGAAATTGGTACCAGCCTCACATGGGAGTACCAGACTATGTAGGTAACTTACCCTGTGAGCAGGAGCCGGGTGAATGTGGGTGCAATTGTGTGTAAATTGTGATACCGTCTTTGCGAGGGCCACCAAGACACACTGGTGCTGTCCTTGCAACAGCAACAATATGTTGGTAATCTCACCCGATTGGACAGGCATCAACCATTCAACACAAAGGCAGATCAGTTAAGTTGAACACCTAGGGGGCGCCACACAAAGTGTAGTGTCCTCCACGTGGTCAAAATAATGATAATCCACAAATCAGTCTCGTTAAATATATCAGTCTCATAAAATATATTATACTATCAATTTGTAACTCTGATTAATAATTAAATTAATAACTACAACCAAAGTTACCTTACTAATAGTATAGTTGAAGGTCATTAGAATTCTGAATAGAAGAGGTTGGCAACGTCCATTCTTGTGCAACATTAAATAAACCAGCGTATATAAATCAAAGTATTTATTCACACAATGATACGAGAATAACACACAATATGTAATCTAGCTAAATGTAACTAACCAATGAATTGAAGGAATATGTGTATGTGTAATCGAGAGGGAGTGTGTGTGTGAGCTTGTGAGCTCGGGGTTGCGCTGTTAGGAGCGCGCCAGAAAGAATGTGTGTGTGTGTTCCTTTGTCTGATCACCGTAGTTCCGCGTGCATGTGTGTGCACGCACGCGAACATACATGTGATGTGAACAAGGACGAGCCTATATGCAGCGCGAAGTTCGAGTATTCTCTTCGCGTGTGAGGCTATGTGAAGGCCAATGTATGTGTAATCGTGCGCGATTAAGGTGCCATGTTAGGAAAGAGGGAAATGGTTAGTGATGCATGCAAGACTCGATGTGTCTGAGAAGCAATCCTAACGATAACCCTTAGATGGTGTGGCGAAGCCAACTACCAGCTAACAATGAACATATATATCACAGTTACGTTCAGTAAACAAAACATATGAAACACATGAACAATGGCATGTAAACAGTCTTATGCTTAGCCAGGTTGTGAATAGCTAGGATAGCTAAATGCCCAGTTAATGTCAGTTACCAGTCCTTTGGGAAAAGTGTTGGGCTGGTCCGACGTGGATAAGGCAGAGAAGGGATGATGCCGTCCGTAAATGGAGAAAGTTGTCCTTGCTGTGATGTCTGTGTCCCTGCAGTTTAGATCGGAGGATTTGATCGCTCAGAACGTTGCCGTCTGCCTTTTGTTCCCGTTGTGTGGAGTTAGCTAGCAGGTCTATCGTTAGCTGCTTTCGCTAAACATTCTGCGTCTCACTTATCAGTTCGGTGACTGAAATCTTAGGCATATGTCGGCCGTAAGACGTGAGAACAAAGAGAGTAGTTCTCCACCGTGTGCAGGCGATGCCTGAGGTGAGAGGAGGTCAAAGAGGCTTGCTCCTCGGTCGAGGCCGGGAGGGAGAGCTGAAGAGGTCCTGGCCAGGTGGGCGCCGACAGAGAGAGAAGAGAGAGCGAACATCTGGAAAAGACGTTCCTTTTGTTCAAGCTAAAAGGGGCGTGGTTAACATTGCGTCAGGTTACACTTTATGATAGGTAAAGCTTGACGTAGTTTCCGGGGGAACCCATAGGCAAGTTACGGATTGAAGTCAACCACAATGGACGAATTCCAGTGTACCTACACCGGTGCACAGCGGATAAATAGCGGCAAATAGAACTTTAAAGCTGCAGGTGTTATGTAGCCATGTATTACTTGCTGTCTTCAAGTTACAATTAATTCCATTATAATAAGTGAACAGGCGACTTGTGGAATGATATGAAAGATGTGAATCAGAGCAAAAAATATTGTCAGTGGCAGCGGTCATTATTAATGTCACTAATGATCTCCTTCATTTTCATTATTTATTCTTATTTCACACGTTTTGTTGGTGGTGCTTCTCCTACTAGTGTGAAGTGCTTTCAAATCTATCTTTCACCCAATGTCACTGACCTACATATCAGAGATTTTCCCGAGCTGTTTACAGTTAAGATTTTACAGCGCTTCATGCTCTAAAATCTTTCATTTAAACCAAGCCATTTATAATCTATATTCCACCTGATGTCAGCGATAGGTCTGGCTGTTTGTCAGATATTGTCCCGAATCGTTTTACTTTAAAATTAGCCATTATTAACAATCCTTATTTTACCCAATGTCAGCTTTATATTTAGATTTATCCCCCTTTAGGCGGCGGTAACACATAGCAAAAGAAAGCCCTTGAGAAAGCCCTTGCCCCATTCAAGTCAACGGGAGACTCATTGAATTTCACCAAAAAAATGCTCATTATTTCTCTCTGGAGAAGGGTCTTTTGGAGCCATTTGTCATAATCCACAAGTGGTTGTGATAATTTTGAGCCTAAGACTGTCAACTGTCAGTGAATTTATTTGAGGAAAAAATGATTTCATTTGAGCCCCGTTCAGTTACCTGTCAGAACTTACGGTCTAGTTTTTCATTTTTAAATGCAGAAGTGTCAATTCTATTAAATGTTAACTAGCTAGCTTACATAACTGACGTTAGTTTAAACTGACGTTTGAAACTTATTAAGTCAACTAGCAACAGCACACGTCAAAGTAATAATACTGTATAGTCCATTGCCGTTAGCTTGTGTTAGCAGACATTAGCCATGTTGCCATAGATACTGCCAAGCGTTTATGTAGACACTCGCTTTGCCAGACTAGGTAGACGGGACTGACTGCTTATCAGAGATTCTTCCAAACTGTTTGAACCAAAACATTAACAGTTTAAATTTCACCCAATGTCAGCGTTACGTTTACATATCTGGCTGGTTATCAAAGATGTTCCCAAACCATTTAAACATTTAAATTAAATATGGATATACACTACTGAATAGTTTTATTAATCATAAAGCTATGTATGCTCATAATTATAGGCCTAATAATCAGTGTTGGGGCTGAATAATCTGGTATTTTCTGGTTGGGGATGTGCTACTGTTGAGCAAACACAATTGGCATTTTATTGCGGAACTGCATCTCTAGTTCATTTTCACAAAAATAAATAGTACAATAGGTCATAAAACCATTAACCACACTCATTCCTCCTTAAAAACCTGAACACTAAGAAACCCTGCATTTGAAACAAGGTGTTTACCAATAAGTTTAGCTCATTTGTATTCTGCCACTTGACTTTCAACATGAATTCAATGTCAAAAGCAGCATGTTTCAAATATGGTCAGGTTTAAAACACCACAACTAACCAGAGGTCATCTTTTCGATTCCAGGGGAGGAACTGGATGTGAAGAAAACCATCAGAGAATTCCATCTCCGAGCAGGATGTGAAGTCAACCTCATCAGAGCTTCCTGAGAGTGTACACTTCAATATGCTCCAAATGCTATGTTAACATGTCATTTACAATCAACAATTTATACCATATTGTGTCTATAGTCATCATAAGCTTACAGTACAAACAGAATGTACTGACTTTATCCGTCTTTCGTCATGGTTTTCTATGGTTTTCAGGTTGTGTAGTTTCTTTTTGTCACACTGCAAAGTTTACCTCTGGAAATGCTGCTGTTTCTCCAATGGCATTACACTTCTCTGTTTGCATTGATTTACATTTGTACATTTGTTGCTGTTATTATGTTGTATAAACCTCTAACTAAAGTGACATGCATCTAAAAAGACCTTGTCCACAATTCCTTTCATACAGACAATCCACGATAGCAGTTGCCTGCCACCTACAGGTCTGCTGAGGAAATTTACTTGAAAATGTGTTTACTGTGTCTACAAGATGTCAGTATGAACAAGTTAATTAATATCAAGAAATTAAATGTTAAGTCCTTGATTTTGTCCCTAAAACATAGTGTTACACAAAGGCAAAAAAAAATGTACACGCATCGTTGCAAACACCAGGTTTATGAAATTAGGTAAATAGGTTTCTACAAATACGGACATACACACTAAAACATGGTATAAAAGACGCAAATTTGTAGTAAAATATTCACAGAAAATGACTCCACGAGAAACATTGTGGAGAAGAGGACATGGTGTAAGCCCTGGAGGAGGTGGCTGCAGGCATGCCTGTGTGGCAGGCGGCAAGCGTGGGTCACCCATGGCTGTAGCAGCGGACCGCCACAGTTACTGTCACTAGAGGACGAACGCTCTACTGCAGTACTGCATATCCTGTGGTCAGCATGGGTATCCGCACACCAAACAGTAGTTTCTGATATATGCCAATGCGGTGAGGAGGAAGAGGAGCCCAAACAACATCGCGTCACCAGTGGGTCAGAAGTGGTGGCTTGGGTTAAAGAGGAGGAACTTGGCTGCACTCTGGACATCATTGACGGCCATGAATATGGATGTGCAAACAAACAAACTGAAAGTGTTTCCTATGTCACATGCCATATGCCTACCAACCGTAAGAAAGTTCCCAAGAAAGAAAGATCACAAGGAGTGTGAGTGAAAGTGAAACTGGTAAGATTATAAAAGGGGACGGAGGCAGACATACAGCATATTTCACTTGGAAAGACAAGATAAAGGCATAGACATGGGAGCTGTGTATAGTTTTCTCTACCCTGAGGTAAGCGTTACTTTTTTCTGTATTTTCCACAGCTATCCATATTAACATTATCTACAGCAATGGTCATTTAGTTAGACTTCATGTAGTTGTGATGTCTAGGTGCAGTAGGATTAATTACATTAACAAGAAAAAGGCTGTGCAATTTGTCACCAAATTATTCTAGGGAATAGTGTCTGTTTATACGAGTGTATGACCATACTGTATGGGGCAGGAATGACTGATAACATACCTCTTGCTATGTCAATAAATGTTGAACACATACCTATGATATCCAGACATGGAAATAGCCTCACATAAAAGAAGAAGGAAGGAAGGAAGACATCTTATCTTATTATGGTCATAAAGATTGAAGTAATATTTTTCTCCTGGGAGATGCAATTTTGTGTAGTAATGTTAATTGTAAGGATTGGGGGCGTAGGAGAGATATCGGCTCTACGTATACTGTTAGGTGAAAATTCACGATACAGTTTACTTCGGACTCCGGACTGTATCATTATCTCTTCATTCAATATGCTTATCGGACTTCGGACTGTATCATTATCTCTTCATTCAATATGCTTATCGGACTCCGGACTGTATCATTATCTCTTCATTCAATATGCTTATCGGGCTCCCTCACATCTTAGCAGACGAGAGAGAAGCAAAGTTAAAAACATCACACCTGGCTTACATAGGCTGAAAATGGTGTGACTGACGCCAACGCCGTATCTGGCATATATAACAACTATGCTTTTTGCAAACGTTTATGTACACAATGCTCCAGATGAAGGGAAGAAGAACAATCAGTTTTTCTTTTCAGCTCCTGCTTACACAACCAGTTTTAAGCACACATACAGAGATAGAAAGGCTATGTTTCAGCACACAAAGGCATACGAATATAGAAACGATTTTACATTTCTACATAATTTACTGATATATAGTAAATGCTTTGTATAAAGGCAGTTAGGATAGGGTGCATAACATCAGGCCTGGCTGGAATGAGTATGTAGCTGTGTATCATGCTGAAGCCTGTGAAGCCACTAATGGGGTATGGCAGGTA
The DNA here is from genome assembly GCF_900700415.2 of Clupea harengus. NCBI lineage: Eukaryota > Metazoa > Chordata > Actinopteri > Clupeiformes > Clupeidae > Clupea > Clupea harengus. The sequence continues at coordinate 12,938,243 of NC_045169.1, forward strand.
CACCCAGACAAGGGCCTGTGTTCAAGAACAAGAAGCTGAACCAATGAAAGATAGACGTACGCTATGGCTAAGAAGCTGCTAAGTAACAACGCTATTCATTTTTGGAAAGAAGTGAGAGTTCTCAACAATGTTATAATGGTAGATATCTCCACATGCAGTGTAGGAATCTACAGAACAGACAATATTAGGGGGTACAGTACTGAACTAGAATATGCATTTCCTGAAGGAAATACCAGTGCATGAAATGCAAAAGTTAAGAAAGGAAGAAGAAAGGAAAGAAGAGTGAACAAGAGTGAAAGAAGAAAGGAAAGAAGAGTGAACAAGAGTAGTTATGCATAAAGACAGTGACGAGAGAGTGAAGAGGGAAAATACTGAAAGAAGGAGAGAAAATGGAGTGAAGCAGAGAAATGGAGTGTGAGAAAGAGGAGTTGGAGAGGGATAGAAAAAAACAAGTGGGTGGAGGTTCTACAGAGCGTGGTTGCTAGATTGTTGCTAGGGTAATTGAGGTAGCTGCTAGGGTAGTCATGGGGGTTGCTATGGTTATTGAGGTGGTTGCTATGCTGGTTGCTACGGCGTTGCTAGGTAGTCATAGTGGTTGCTATGGTGGTTGCTAGGTTGTCATTATAGTAGTGGTTGCTAGGGTAATAGAAGTGGTTACTAGGGCGTTGCTAGGGTAGTCATGGTGGTTGCTATGGTAAAAAAAGTGGTTGCTAGGGCGTTGCTAGGTAGTCATAGTGGTTGCTATGGTGGTTGCTAGGTTATCATTAAAGTAGTGGTTGCCAGGTTGTTGCTAGGGTAATAGAGGTGGTTGCTAGGGCGCTGCTAGGGCAGTCATGGTGGTTGCTATGGTAATTGAAGTGGTTGCTTTGCTGGTTGCTAGGGAAGTTATGTTGGTTGAAAGTAAGTCAGAGAAAGCTGACATAAATAGTTGAAAAAAGGGTAGGAATTAATGGACAGAGTGATCATAAGAAGAAAAGAAAGAAGAGTGAACAGGAGTAGATGGATAATGAGATAAAGAGAGAGTGAAGTGGGAAAATATTGAAAGAAGGTGAGAAAATGGAGTGAAGCAGAGAGATGGAGTGTGAGAAAAAGTAGACTGAGAGGGATAGAGAGAAAGATGGAGAGATGGAGAGAAAAATAAGTAGAGTATGGAAGGTGTGTCTTAATATTCCCAGTTATAAAGTTGAATTGAGAGGGACAGAGAGAAAAGGTACCTTGGAATTGGCGCAGGCGTCAGTGAAGCACAGGTGCAAGCCAGTTTAATGACCCTGTTATGATGTCACAATGGCCCAATGTAAGTCAATGGGAACATTTGTATTAGTTTGTCTTCAATATTTTAAAAAGTTTAAAAAGTTCCTAGAAAATGGAAAATACATAGCATAAGTGTCCTTTACAAGACCTACGCGACAAAGTTCGAACAAAGCGTTAAGCGGTTCGAGCTGAAATTAGCGCAGAAGTCGGTAAAAAGAAGAAGTGGAAGAAGTATAAGAAACGTAAGAATAACAATACAGGGCATAACAATACAGGACATTTCATGCACTGTAATAAGAAGAAGTATAAGAAACGTTGGAATAACAATACAGGGCATTTCAAGCACTGTAATAAGAAGAAGAAGAAGAAGAAGAAGAAGCCTAGGAATAACAATACAGGGCATTTCATGCACTGTAATAATTAGCAGCCTGCACTGGCCTGCTGGTGGTGCATTCTGGGACTTGCAGTTTTTAAAGCAAAGTCAAGTTAGCTGATGTCAGGAACTGAAATTAAGCTTGAAAATGTTCTTTGTACCTCAACACTAACCTAGTCATCTAGAATAGACTAACGTTACTACCGACACCTGTAAGTTACTTAAGGAAATAACTGTGAAAAACTAGGCCTTATTTACCACTAACTATCTAATTTACCAGCTTCCTAGATACAATTACCAGCAAAAAAGGCACTGCTATGACTAGAAATGCAAAACTACATCTGTATCAATGATAGAAGTCCAACGCAAAGAAAAGGCACCAAGCACTTAGCGGAGTTGGTAGGTTTGATAACTAGATAGCCAGCTTTGGTTTATTAGCCAGCTAACTCCATCTTTTTTGTAATCTAGCTTTCTCTGATGCATATTCATCAGTGGCGGTGCGTCAATACAGGGCGCAAGGGCGCCGCCCCTCCTAAAATTTTGAGATGAAAAAAAAAAAAAAAGTAAAAAAACATTATATACCAAACAATTAAAATAGGAACTGTACTGTGTTAACGCGTTACATGTGTGTGGGAGACCGTAAGCCCCTGCCAACAACCACTTAAATGTGACCAAATATAATATATTGCCATTCGTTATCACTGAGATAAGCCCCTCCTCCCTGGAGGGGCGCCGGCCAAATGGAAGTCAATGGGAGCTCTCATACTTTTCTGCAACATTTGAGCAAGGACAGCTTCTCATTGGCGGATGAAAGTTCGATCCTGGGGCGCAAAATTTTGCGCCCTGACCAATGACATCGTTTTTTATTTCAACGCGACTGGACTATTCGTCGAATCAGAGACCTTTATCATTCCCTCACATCCCATATACATCTCACGTATCTACGAGAGCAACATAGCTAGCAGAGACTTTGATTCTGTGAGTATGCCGACTGAAAACTTTCGAATCGACGATCAGATGTCGATAAGAAGAGACTGAAAGACATGGGACCCGAACGTCCGGATTTAAAAATGCAGCAGCAGAGCATCGACCGCGGGAGGACGTACACCCGTAGCTTCTCCTCAAGCCTGTATGCTAACCGGAGCTGGTTAGCTGGTTGTTCAGTGAGTGATGCGTTTTTTTGTTTTCCCTGCCTGTTGTTCCAAAGTCCTGGGACTGAAACAATCTGGACTGCAACGGGGATGAGGGATCTAAAGCACTTTAACGATAAATGTAAGAAGCACGAATCTTGCCGCAGCCATCTAACTAACAGCCTGAAGCTAAGCCTCTTTGGAAGACTGAGTATTGCAGAGCAGTTGGACAAAGGGTACCAAATTGGCATTCGAAAACATGTAGTATCATCCAGTGTTTCTGAATCTATTCTGCTCTAAACCTCTAGTATAATCCAGTATTTCTGAATCTATTCTGCTCTAAACTACTGGTATCATTCAGTCTTTCTCACTCTATTCTGCTCTAAACCTCTACACCCTGTGTTTTTAGTTTTTTTTATCTACTCTGTTTTAAACTTGTACACAATGTTTCTGAATCTAGTCTACTCTAAACCTCTACTACCCAATATTTAAACCTCTGGAACCCAACCCAATGTTTCTTAAACCATTCTGCTCTAAACCTCTCATGCCCAATTTTACAGTTTGTTGAGAGTTGTTAGTGGACAGTGTTGAGCACTGTGTTTTCATGAAATAAATCTTTTGTTTTTTAATATATTCTACTCAAAACCTCTCTTGTGTTTTTGTTTTCTCATTGTGGAGTGCTAGTTAAATCGCACTGCCCAACTGCGCCTATAGTCTATATATGTCTATGATTGCGCCTCCCCAAAAAAATAAATCACCAGCCGCCACTGATATTCATACCTGTGCTAATATGTAATTTAGCTAACATTACAGTGGAAACATCAAAATGAGTTGCTTATTGTTATATTTGTACTGTGTGTTGGTTTAAAAAAAATTATCTATATGTGAGATATGAAGTATTGTGTGATGACAGGAAGAAAGATGCCAGTCATTGATAGGAAACTAATAGCGTTGAGTCCAGATGATTGCTAACTCCTCTGGTTCCTGGCCTCAGTGAACAAACATAGGGTGAGAGTTTATCACCACATCTGCAGTGGTCTGTGCCAGGGCGATTGGAGACCTGTGTTTACTACCCAGTGTTCTCCCCCAAACAAACCAGAGCTGGACTTGGTGCACTGGACAAGTGCTCCTGTGCTTCCATTTCCTCTGCACATGTTGTGAGGCAAACACATTTTTGAACTGGAGCCAGGAACATTGTTTTCCACAGAACTAGTTAAAAGGATGGGACGTTAGCTGGAAGCCAGTAGGGTATTTGGAACGTTGGAACTTGTCTGACCAGTCCGGCTAGAAGGTTTTGCCAATGGCTTTTTCCATGGAACCTGGTAACACAGTGGGGCATGTTGGTTGGTTGGTTTGTTGATGATTCGACAGCGTAGTATGTGTGTCTGTGTGTGTATGCATCCTTACTTGATTTATCATTGTCATGAATCACTCATTGCATTTATCTACCTCATATGTCAATTTATGTAATGTAACTAATATGTTTGTATGTAAATCTGAATATGATGCTTGGCCAGTAATTTGTTTTGAATGTCAAAATACTTGGTTTACTTCTCGCAGTATTATATCTTTTTTGTAATCTAGTGTATTAGAAATAATGCGAATGGCAAATGTTCTTGTGCAAAACATGTCATGTGAAATATTAAGGAACCTTATTTTTCAGTGTGTGATTTGAGTGGGTAAAGAAAGAAATGTGTAAATTAACACAGGAAAGTGTGTGTGTATATGTGTATGTGTTTTTGTGTGTGGGAGAGAGATTTTGCATTCAAAAACAATTACAAATATTATAACAAGTATTAACTCAAATGGGAAACGAGAAATAAGGACACCAGTGCAGGTGATACAAATATATCTGAATAAGTAATGAACATGCATTTGATAATGTAATTAACAATATTGTTTACATACAGTACACAGACAAAGCCTTTGGAAGTAGGTTTCATAACTAGTGCCTGCAAATGCATGTTAACATACTAACAGTGTATAAAAGTCCTATAACTTCCAGGAAAACAATCGGTAGATAACAATGCAAAAAAAATATTTGTATACAAATATTTCAGACACAAGGAAATTGAAATTACACAGGAAAGTGTGTTTGTTTGTGTGTCTGTGTGTTTGTGTGAGAGAGAGATTTTGCATTCAAGAATGATTACAAATATTATAACAAGTTGATATAAAGTTGTTCAGTTGATTTAAAAGTTTAAAAGTTGAGTTGACACAAATATATCTGAATAAGTAATGAAAATGCATCTGATAATGTACTTAACAATATTGTTGTCAGTATGAACATGAGAACATACAGTATTTTACCATAAGGAAGTGCACGTAGTGCATTGGCAATGAGAGGCGAGAGCTGGTAATATTTCCAATATAAAGAGAGCGGTTAGTTCTTTTGTAATCATGACTGGTATTTAGGACAAATTCACTTTGAACCTGCATGGACTGACTGATCTGGGGAGAAGTGCTTTAATTAAAACCAAAGCAAATATTTCAGACACATGGAAGTTCAAAGTACGCAACAAAGTGTGTGTGTGTGTGTGTGTGTGTGTGTGTGTGTGTGTGTGTGTGTGTGTGTGTGTGTGTGTGAGTACGTGTGTGTGAGTGTGTGAAAAATGAAGTGTCCTTTACAAGACCTACGTGACAAAGTTTGAATGAAGTTTCTACGCTAAGCGGTTCGAGATGAATTAAGCGCAGAAATCGGTAAAAAGAATAAGAAGCCACATAGGAATAACAATACAGGGCATTTCATGCACTGTAATAAGAAGCCACGTAGGAATAACAATACAGGGCATTTCATGCACTGTAATAAGAAGCCACGTAGGAATAAAAAAAAATGTATCGCTCTGCCTTGGTTGCATATATTCTATCTGCAATGAAACATTTTTGTCACTTTACCTTTGTAAGAATGAAATCATATTATTTTAATATACCAACCAGCAACAACAACCAGACAGAACTTTGGTTTATAGGCAAAGCACCTAATCTTTTCTTCACAACATGTATATCTAGGGTAAGTGGTGTGGTTACACACAGAGAATTACAGACCACATAAAACTTTCTAACTGAATTAGGGATGTTTACTTTGCCAATTTAACTCTGAGCAATTTAACAATGAACAGTTTGAATACACATATGTAGTTCTTAGGACTACAGAAAAGAACACAAGGTCATTTTCAAGTCATGCATGTTTATTTGTATTTCATGAATGATGGCGTACATATCAGTGATCCTGCCAAGAGACTGATTCTGAAATTTCACTTGAGTGCCTGAACAACATGGTGTGTGTGAGCTCCCAGACGAAGGCTTCTCTTCACCGGGAAAATCTATTTTAACTAGGAGACTATCATTACAGGCTTCCTCAGAAGATGCCCTCACTGAGAAGCCCCTGGCAAATGGCCCAACTCCAGCCCAACCTGTGGCCCAGAATGGATCCGACATCACAGGAGTCTCTCCAGCCCAACCTGTGGCCCTGAATGGATCCGACATCACAGGAGTCTCTCCAGCCCAACCTGTGGCCCTAAATGGATCCGACATCACAGGAGTCTCTCCAGCCCAACCTGTGGACCTGAATGGATCCGACATCACAGGAGTCTCTCCTGCCCAACCTGTGGCCCAGAATGGATCCGACATCACAGGAGTCTGTCCAGCAGGTGAGGCTCCATGACTTACTGAGAGTGTGTCAGCAAACCTCTTTTAGCATAAACACTACAGGTCAATCTACTCAATACAGACAGACCAGACCTGCTGTGGAAAATCATACATATCCAATGCGCATGCACGCACACACACACGCGCGCGTACGCGCGAACGCACGCACGCACGCACGCACGCACACACACACACACAGATCTCTCAACACAAAAAATGTGTGACCTTCTTCTATTTACTAAATAAATGCTAGTACTCTCTCCCTATCCAGGATCTTCACCTGAAGTTGATGAAGTAGACAAAAGGAATATCTTTGTGAAGCATGCTGGGAAGAGTGTGGAGCTTGAGGTGTTTCCTGATGAAAGGGTAAAGGTCCTCCTGCAAGATGCTTGCCAGCACTTCACGAAGAAGGATAAGCTCATGAAAATGGTTTACAAAGGTAAATAATAAAAAATAATCCTCAGTTACAATCAGTAAGTTCAGCTGTAATGAACCAGTCTAAAACCTTGTACTTGAGCACTGTCTTCTAACCAACCAAAGGCCGTCATCTCTCATGACCTCTCAAGTCACAACCTTCCCTTCTGTAAAACACGCAAAACCAGGGATGCAACCAGTTTAATTTTGGCCACGGCAAATCTGATAACTTAGTAAAGGATAATGTTCAGTCTGCTGGTCATTCTTGAAAAATACTAAATCCTGACAGGACGAACAACACACTGGCACGCAGCAGTCTTTTTGAATGATCTTGTTGCTGTTTTGTGGCCTATGCTTCAAGCAAATAGAACTTTAAAGTTTCAGGTTTTACGTAGCCATGTATTACTTGCTGACTTCAAGTTACAATGAATTCCATTATAATAAGTGAACAGGCTACTTGTGGAATGATATGAACGAAGTGAATCAGAAGCACAAAAAACATTGTCAGTGGCAGCGGTCATTATTAGTGTCACTATTGATCTTCTAAATTTTATGATTTATTCTTATTTGACACGTTTTTTTTTAAGTAGTGCTTCTCCTACTAGTGTGAAGCGCTTTCAAATCTGTTTGAAAGCAAGCCTTTAATAGGAATCTATCTTTCACCCAATGTCAACGCTGCCCTACGAAATATGGCTGTTTATCATAGATTTTTCCCAAGCGATTCAAATCTTTGTTTTAAACCTGACCATTTAAAATCTGGACTCGTGGGATTTCACAAAAAAATCATGTTGAGCCTGACTGTCAGTTGTCAGTGAGTTGATTTTGGGGGAAAAAATGACTTACTTCCAGCCCCATTTAGTTATCCGTCAGATCTTACAGCCATGCTAGCAGACGTTAGCAATGCTGCCATAGATACTCCCAAACAGTAATGTAGACACTCACCCTGCTAGACTATGTGGACGAATTTGGCTGTTGGGGCTGTATAATCCGTCATCGGTGGGGGGGGTGCTGCTGTTGCGCAATCACACTTTGCATTTTATTGCAGAACTGCATATGTAGTTAATTTACACAAACAAGTTTACCTCATTTTTATTCTGCCACAGGACTTTCAACATGAATTCAATGTCAAACCCAGCATGTTTCAAAAATGGTCAGGTTAAAACCAACACAACTAACCAGAGGTCATCTTTTTGGTTCCAGGGGAGGAACTGGATGTGAGGAAAACCATCAGAGAATCCCATCTCCGAGCAGGATGTGAAGTCAACCTCATCAGAACTTGAGGATGTACACTTCAATATGGTCCAAATGCTATGTTTACAAGTAATTTAATAATTTAGTAATTTAATATATACAGGATTGTGTCTTTAGTCATCATAAGCTTGCAGTATAAATAGAATCATCTGTCGTTCGTCATGGTCTTTTGAAGTTGTGTAGTTTCTTATGTCACTTTGTAAAGTTTACCTCTGGAAAAAAGTTTAAATGTTGTGTCTTCTATTCCATTTTCAATAATTTACATTTGTAATAAGTTGTACATCATCATCATTGCTGTTATTATATTGTCTGACCTCTAATTAAAGTGACATGCATCTAAGAAGACCTTGTTCACAATTCCTTTCACACAGACAATCCACAATAGCAGTTTCCTGCCACCTACAGGTCTGCTGAGGTAATGAACTAAAAAATCTGGTTACTGTGTCTACAAGATGCCAGTAAGATCAACGTCATTAATATAAAGAAATAATAAACTAATGTATTTAATGTTAAGTCCTTGATATTGTTCGTAAAACATAGTGTTACACAAAGGCGCAAAAAATGTACACGCATCATTGCAAACACCAATAAAGGTTTATGAAATTAGGTAAATAGGTTTCTACAATTACGGACATAGAAACTAAAACATGGTATACAAGATGCAAATTGGTAGTCAAATATTCACAGAAAATGACTCTTGTGGAGAGAAGAAGACATGGTGTAAGCCCTGGAGGAGGTGGCTGCAGGCGGCTCTGTGCGCCAAGCGTCAAAGGCGGGTCACCCATGGCTGTAGCACAGGACCGCCGCAGTTACTGTCACTAGAGGACGAACGCTCTACTGCAGTACTGCATAAACTGAGTGCAGCATGGGTACCCGCTCACCAAACAGTGGTTTCTGGTATATGCCAATGCGGTGAGGAGGAAGAGGAGCCCAAACAACATCGTGCCACCACTGAGTCAGAAGTGGTGGGTTGGGTTAAAGAGGAGGAACTTGGCTGCACTCTGGACATCATCGACCACCAGCGGGTGATCTTCGGGCGGAAATGGACGGTGGAGAGATACTTCCGTCTGCTCGCCACCACCAAGGAGGAGCTTGGGCTGAGGGACAAACCTAATCTAATTTACAATTGTGATGAGACTGGATTTAACACGGGGCAGAGCAGGTGCAAGATGCTGGCACCCCTGGGTGCCTCTCACGTGTACCAGCAGGCCCAGGGGACAAGAGACCACCTAGCAGTACTGGCCTGCTTCAACGCGACTGGGGAGGATGTTCCTCCTTTCATCATCTTCAAGAAACATTTCCCCGGTGAGGGCACCTTCCTCCTCACCCCCTGCAGCCACCCCATCATCATCCTCCTCCACCACAACAATTGGCAAGTGAATATAAAAGAAATGTAATTACTAAATACGAGTCAGTATTGAGTATATGAGTCAGTACAAATAGGATTAGCTCACTCAAATTGTTACATATTACCATGATATATAGTATATAGCAAGATATTTAACACCTTCATGTTTTAGCTGACTTTTAAAAACCTTGCATGCTTTCTACATCCACACAATTGTGAAAGGCTCACAAAGCTAACAAACAAAAAAAAAACACTCAGTCAAGATATGGCCATAAAATACATGGACTTTGGATCCTGAACAAGAATGATCCTTAACCAGACAACCTACACTTGTGAGCGTTCTTTTGCTTGACGTGAGGTAGTGGTGTGAGTCATCCTCCTTGACTATTTTAAACGTATGGGGCAGGACAATAATAGATCAAGGAGTGCTAAAGACATGCCAATAACAACAGTAGTAAAAGGTTTGACTACTGGGTGTAACCCGTCTTGACGTTTGAAAATGAAAGTGAATTATCCTACGCTCTTACAAATCTGTCACTGAAAGCTGGTTAGTCTCACACACACAAAGGCAGCTGAGGAACATACACGTGAGGATGGGTGCAGTGTACAGTCTTCTGGAAGTGGCATACAATACCTTCTATCCACAGGTGAGATGAAACATTGTGCATGTTGAACTTGTTTAGGGATTTAGTTGTTATTTTGTGTGTTGCATCAGTCTCAATAATTTAAATAAGGGATAATGGACGGCGCTGCGTTCGAGTAGCAGAATTCAATGTACATTTGAGGTGGTGGTGTGGCCACGACGTCCATAATCTCACTTATACCATGACTGGCACACTTGCATTATGTTAATTTACAGATACAATTTCCATGTTTTGATCGCCAAAACTGACTTGTTTGCAGAATTACTTCTTTCTGCCACACCTCAAACTGCCAGTACTAGTTATAAACAGATGGTTGCTATGACCAAAGTCCAGTCAGTTTCATACCTCTCGTTGCCAAGCTAGCATATCCCAGCATCCTGAGCCTTAGCTTTGTAAAACCACTGTGGTCCTTTGCCCAAATGTAGTGTAACAGCACTAAAAGCTATTGAAGACAAGTTGCTACTCTCTGTACTTTCGTCGGTCCACTAATTTATAACTCTGTCACAATGTGACAGTTCATTTCAACTTCACAACAAACTTGAGGAATTGATATGTGCAATACAGTCAAACAACTGGAGCTTCTTCATCATTGTGCAAATATCTAATTTTATCGATGTTCCAAAGAAGGCGCCATAATAGGAAATTCAACCAAATCATAGTAAAATCATTATAAATTTGGTCTGTAATCCATGTGAGGCATGTTTATGGCCATTCCTTGAGCTAACTCATCAACAATGTCAAAGGAGTACTCACAGAACCGTGGATATTCATTTAACTCTTCTGAGTATCCTGAAGCAATCTGTAAAGAACGAAAAAAGACTTGTGATGTAGAAACAGTATGTAACAATTTGCCACTTTTTGAAGGTATGTTTTCATGAACAACCAGTACAACCAGTATGTTTTCATGAACAACCAGTAACCAGTGTTCATGGCATATGGTCACATGAAGGAGAAATAAACACACCTGTTGCTCCTAGCTGCCTAGGCTATTTGTTCTGTATGCAGTGTCATGGTCTGGGTTGGATTACCCGGCGAATCACAGAATGACATCGTCAACTATATTGCCAAAAGGCATGAGTGAGCCAGCCTTTTATCAGTGCCAACTGAGCTGTTAGTGTTTGTAAAGTTTCTGCCTTTTCAATGGTTAGATAGCTAATTCTCAATCAACATTCCTTACTGCTGCTTTAATGGGGGGCTGATGTTTAGGACAATTTAGGGCTATTCTCATCTCCATGTTAAGTATAGTTAGGGCTATTCTCATCTCCATCTTAAGTATTTCTTATGATGTTATCCAGGGCCGTGTAGAGTAATGCCCAATGGATTGTGTACATGTAGTATGTGTTACCTGTATCTCCAAGTAAACCTTTTTGTTATGATGTCTATGGTCATGGTAGAATGATTTGTTTACATTAACAGTGATTGGCAAGCGACTCTAAGGAATGGGTAATGTTACACATAGTGTGCAATGCCAGTGTTATCTGTAAATTCCCTTTTCTTTCATTGTTACAACTGCATATCTCAATGAAATTGTTTTGAATGAGGTGTTTAAAATCACTATGATGGCATGCAGAGGACTATTATTTAATTATGCTATTTTCCTGCATCGATGGTGAATGCATTGATGCAATAGTTACTTTATCCAGCCCTAGAGAACAGACACTATGGGGGGCTCGAGATAAACAAAGGGCACCCCTCTTGCTGACAGTTATTTATTTTTAAAAATAAAGTTATATACAGTAGCACGTCATTCGTTCATTTAGTTTTGTTTCTTGTTGTAAGTAGGCAAATGAGCTACAACATAACAAGCCTGTTAATAATGATCCATAGCCTATGAAGATGTGGATCAAGCTGAACATTTACTTGACAGGTCAGAACATATCACCATACACAGTTCTATCAGTATGCCACAAGGATTGGGGTGACAGCATGCCACCGCTTCTGATATCCAAATGTAATTGCATAGCAAATTTACCATTTCATCCATATTTATTTGTTAGAAGTTAAAAAATTGCCTGACAAAGGGACGTTGGCATTTTCATCGATGAGGCTATTTGTCTTGTTTGTTGTTTAGACTAATGATGGGCTACATTGTCTAAGTTAAGCTATTTCACCTATTGCAGGCTGCATCAAGATGTTTGATTCGCTAGTGGTTTATACTTCCACAACAGTGACAAACAATACCAAGTCCAGTGTCGTTACCTGGCTGTCACCAATGAAGGCAACACGTGGAGGTTGCTCAGCAAGGCACTGTGGTTGCTGTAATAAGGAAAGGGAAGCAGCCTGCACTCCCACGCCAAAGTAGTTACGCGCTGAACTCCAGCGCAAATGAGAGCGGCGCGTGACCAACTGCTGAGTGCAGGTGCAGGCAGGAAGAAACTGATGCGGTAGAAAGACATTTGAAGGAATCCCGCAAAATATAATTAAACCTATACAATGAAATGGTTTGCTCTTAAACTACGAAACGTGAAAGATGCGGGCGGCAGTGGAGCATAATTTTACATAGTTTTTTTGGAGCGGGACTGTAATATCCACCCCGAGAGGGCCGTGCAGAATTAGAACTCAGTTGTCTGGCAAAGTTACAGCACGCTTTTAATTGAAAACGTATGCTATGTCTCAATTAAAAAAAAGTTAAAATCAAGTTAGAGAGCATAAGCGAAGGTGCTCGAGGGCATTCCGAGGTGTGTGCACTTCCCTCGTAATGACGACACTGCTATTGCCCCAACATGTTGTTTGTCTAAAGACTCTGCTGTTATGGCTTAGCCTACTATTGAACTCCATAATAGAAAACTCTCAAAAGCATGCAATGGCCAGCGACTCACTCAAAAATACTATTTTAGAATGATATGCTGAGGCACTGTGACGGCAACCACACACACACACACACACACACAGAGACTAGGTCCAGCACACATTGGGTATATTTTAGTGAAAGTTTTAAATGTCTATAGAATGTTAATATTATTAGCGTAATTTAGGTTACTAAATGAAGTAGGCTAGGCTTAAAGTAGGCTTTAACAATAAAAGTGACTCATGTACACTGGTTCAAATCCGTTCAAACGAAATAAAAGTATGACTGAGCACAAAACCTAACAATTAAACTAAAACCAAACAAACGAGTTTTTATAAAGGTATAATTAAATACTTCGCATCACTTACACGCATGGAAATATATATGGGACTATCGAAATAATAAACAGGGTTAGGCCTGCAGCTACATGATAGCCTACTCCAGGTAGCCTAACATATCCTTCCCTGACAGAACCTCGACGAAAAGCATCCAAACTTTCTAAAGTTGGTACCTGTTTTAACAGAAAACCTATGTCGCTATAGAATATGAACAATTTTTCATAGTTTAATCAGAGTACTGACCTGAATCATCCACTGGCCTTTACTTGTTTGGCGGCAAATGGCTCTTCGACGATGCGTTGAGAACTTGTTGGTTACTGGTATAAGCGCTTTTGACGTGCCAGAGCAAAGTAAGACTGGCTTGATACTTGATCAAAGTACTTTTGGTTGATTTAATCTCCAGGCGCCTATAAACTCAGAATGAAAGATTTTGTTTTCAAGGCCGTCGACAGCACCTCTCAGACCGTTGAAAGAGTCCATGACGATGGAGACCTTGACGCCACAGATTCTGCCAGCGTCACCCCTACATCAACGTTGGGTAGGTCTATATCATGGAGCAAGAGGGGGAGCGGAAGGTGACAGGTGATGATGTCTGGAAAAGTAGGCCTCCAGTAGCCTAGAAACTTCTTTTGCATTCAGTTACTTATATCCACTGCATTTTCCAGTTTTCTCAAAATGTCAAGACAATTATGGCAGAATTCAGCACACTACTCAAAAGTGTATGCTCTGATCCATGGTTAAGTTTGCTTGCTCTGAAATGCACAGCATTTTTATACAAAAAAACGGACATTTAAAATGTACATTGTGATTCTGTATAAATAACTCCAGTAAGCCTACAAGTTTTAGTTCACATTATTTTATGAATAGCCCACTCCCCTTGAAGTATATTAGGCTACATGATCATGGCATGACAAACCATTATCACGTATTTACTGCATAGATTAAGAAATAAAGTTGACACTGTCAATAGAAAAATCGAAAAGTGAGAACATGTAGCAGACAATGTAAACAACCTAATTCAATTTGTTTCCTTTCTGCAGGGAGAACAAAAAGAGAAGATGTGGACAAAAGGAACATCAATGTGATATGTACTGGGAAAAGAGTGGAAGTGAACGTTTTCCCTGATGAGAGGGTCGCAAGCTTATTACAGGATGCCTGTGAAAAGTTGGGGAAGAAACCCAACTTCATGTGCATAGTTTTAAATGGTAATTATGTAAGGTTGTGGTTCACACACCTCCTACAAACTGACATTTTCATATTTTTTTTAAATATCGCATAAGACAAGAGACCTCAAAAGTGTGCAACCTTAACCCTTCTGCAAGACCAGTAGACATTGCAGTGAAGAGTAACCTAGGCTATACCAGCTACTGCCACATTGACAAGCATAACATAAATTAACATAAGTTCTACCGGAGTGTACATAGTATGGGTATGGGTCATGGGTAGGCTTTGTTATGTGGAGAGTTTGGAAGATTTCAAAAAGAGTTGGTGAAAATAAACAGAAAACAAATCTGCACACTCAGGGAAACAACATAGGCTACATATAGGCTACGCCTACACATAAAGATTTAAATAAAATTTAGATTAAAATGTATTTATATCACGCCAAAACAATAAAATTGTCTCAAGGCGCTTTACAGAGCCCAGTGCCTGAACCCCCTTAGAGCAAGCACAATGGCGACAGGGACAAGAAAAAACTCCTGTTAATCAAGAAGAAACCTTAAGCAGAAACGCGGCACATAAGACCCATCTGCTTGAGGCCGGCCGGCCAAAATTGTACCTATTATTCATGTGGCTTCATTCATTGATTAGCTAATTTTGCCATTTGTTTCAGGAGAGGTTTTGGACGTTAAGAAAAGGATCAGAGACTACAACCTGCGTGGTGGACAGACAGTTCATCTCATCAGAGGAGCTCCCAGTATTGACCTTTCAGACTAGTGAATTTGGGGGACGGGAACATTTTTCTCCCCGAGAAACTGCATCCACAGGGTGCCACACAAAATCTGGGATTACAGTTTTTCTTGATTGCCAAGACACATTTCTTGACATTCTTAAAACTCTTAACACAAAGGCATAACCGCACAATCATCTTCACAAACTTCAAACTTCCATGTCAAAACCAAACTCTCCACTCAAAGCCACGTAGGCCTAATCTTAGCCTATATATGTAAGACAGACTTTGCCTTCAGACATCACATAAAAGCCATCAAAAGGCTACACATACACTACAAAATAATTCAAAACACTACCGTAATAACTGTTACTGCAACTGTTACTGCAATGAGTAATGACATTTATGGTTTTTTTCCCAGAACAACATCTTAACATGTTGAACACAATATAAAGACACAACACAGGTATACATTTTCAAAATATTTATTCCTCGATGTACTGTAGAAAAACAAACTGAATGCTGTGAAGAAGTAAATGTACTATTAAAATATGCACCTGATACGTGAAGAATGTAGAATCCTGTCAAATCATTTCCATGTATTTACCAAAATAAACCAATAGTCCAGGCAAAGTAGCGTTTTACGACAGACTAATTGTAAAATAAATTTTTTCAGCATAGATCATTTCTATGAGGTGTCCAGAACAACATACTAAAAGTCCTAAGAAATCCTAGTTGAGGAAACATGTTTAATTCTCATCAATCTGAGATGTGTGCTAATAATGCCAGGCAACAATACACCCCAAAACATTTTTTTTTTCCTTTTCTTCAATCAAAATTAAACTTTACACAATGAAAGTACCCATGAAAAGTGACATTTTTTGTATTACAAGTTTCTTTGAAAATGAATTTTAATATGCAAATGAGCTATACACTAATCGAATATGCCCAAAATACACCCAAATAGGCTTAATGTTTTCCTTTACTCCTACCACAATAAAATTTTACATAGTAAAAGTATACATGAAAAGTAACGGTTTTTGTATTACAAGTTTCTTTTGAAACTATTTTGAATATGCACATGAGCTCCACACTTATTGAATATGTCCTAATTTGCATATAACACCATTCATATGTATGACAAATACATTGGCCCAATCTTCATCCAATCATCCTACTGCCAATGGGTGATGGCAACGCTGCTTTTAGACTGGCCTCTAACCTTAAAACTGCCTGGCTTGGTAGTACCTGCCAGGGGTATGGTGTTTCTGCCTATGCAAATTAGGACAAATGTGTTTTCACCAATTTATAACAAAAGTTACCATTCAACAAAAACAGTTAATTTCAGTTCAACTTTTTATCGTGGGCCTTGTAGACAACTTCTATAATGGATAATTGGTAATACACACATAAACACACAAAAAACACCTTACATATTTCTAAAAATACCTTCCTACCTACCTATCTATCTTTATGCCCTTCGTGTTAGAATATACCAGTTATTGTTAGCCTATATGTTACCAATTACATATATACAAATGTGTTTTCATTTGTCTTCACAAATATTATCTGCAGATAACTGTCTTGTAGTATGATTGATTTGTAATCTTATAGGCCTAACACCATTTGAGACAATTGGATTCAGCTGTGTGGTGCAGTTGGGACAGCGTGTTCCAACTGTACCCATCTGACCACCTTGTGTGTTTGTCTAGATACCACAAGCATAGATTAAAGATCACAATAAATCTAAAATAAGTGAAGAAGCTATTTAATGTGAAAGGGAGGTATCAGCCCACTGCGTATAATGACACCTCGGCAGCTGTTATCCTTTACTTAACCTGCAATGTGCACTGATGTGAATGATTTGCAGGCCTAATCAACCCATTTGTTAAGTAATTTGTTATATAAATCCTACTAAAAAATAATCCGGTAGCCTACGGTGGTAGCCTACCAATGAACTGAGTAGTCCTATGCACATTTAATTTGAAGCTAGACTTGGCAAAAGGTGACTTTTCATGATTTAAAAATAGTACAATGCATCCTTATTTAGCCTAAAGCATTGTTAAATGCGCTGTGAATTTCAGCAATAATATATACAAAAAAATCTGCAATCTACAAAAGTGTGTTTGATATGTGTCAAAATATATTTGATCTTTATGTAGTCTTATTGGAGCGGTTTGCACTTATAAATTCGGTGTAGACTATTTCTAATACAAATCCACGTGATCAACACGGAAGTCAACCACACTGTGTAGGGGCGCTCTAGACTAGAAAGTCCAGTAGTTCAAGCGCCTTGGCGCTGGGGCGGAGTGAATGCGATCATCCTCAGTGTATGAATATATTCATTTCCCCAGGGTACCACTCCTGTACAGCTCCAGAGTTCGCAAGATAGCAACTTCTCGCCGCGTTACTTAAAACAGACTGTGTCGGGTTGGTGATCCAGCT
This sequence comes from Clupea harengus, assembly GCF_900700415.2. Lineage (NCBI taxonomy): Eukaryota > Metazoa > Chordata > Actinopteri > Clupeiformes > Clupeidae > Clupea > Clupea harengus. The sequence continues at coordinate 12,955,764 of NC_045169.1, forward strand.
GCAAAAGGTTAGCTAGCTAACTTACTTGGACGTTCACTCAGGACAGAGAACTGCCGACCACCAGGTCAGTTACAGTGCCATCTGATATTTAGGACTACAGAATACTGATCATATTATCACTGAATTTTGTGGTTTTGATTAAGAAGTAAAGCTTACAGAAACAAGTGTTTGTGTGCGGTCTCATCTATGCCAGTAGGATCCCTTTTGCAAGAATTGCAGCTAACGATAGCCAGTTGTTCAAAAGCATGTCTAACAACAGACAGGTGTTTCATATATTCACGGTAGTCGTGTGAATATCGTCTTAGACAGGGCTACGACTTCATCGTGACGGTAATATGGGTATGGTTACTTACAAATGTTATTCTTTCATTCTACATTAATATTTAGGATGTAGTTGCGTCAGTCTTCTAACTGCCGAGGCGGTAGCGGGTAACATGCGGCATTACCAATGAACAGCCCAGGAAACTGGTAAAACATGGGGTGCGAGAATACTACACCGTCTGACCATATATATTTCTCGCTCTTGAGCTAGTTTAAGCTTGTTTATAGTAATTCCCGGATCTGAAGGGTTGAGAGAAGAATTCCGAATAGGCTGCTGCAACTTAACTCGAATGCGAAAGCTTAAATAACATTTAGCCAGCCAAGCGCACATAAAACTTTTGTTCTCTATTGTTACTTGCAAATTGGTGAAATAGTTTCGCGCATGAATTTTAAGTTGTGTTGCGATATTTAATCCAACATGGGTACAGTCACACACTAGCTCAACATACTGATGATAATGTATTACACTCGCATGGTCAAATGAGAGCAGGATGACTGCATGATGCCCACTGTTGCTGGATCGGTTCCATTATTCTTTCCACTATCCTTTAGCAACTGGCACAAAGGGCGCTGAAAAGTAATTATTTAGCAGGCCAACATGGTCAGTTATTTGTTGTTATTTGAACTGTTTGATTTAAGTAGGTAAGCCACATGACCGCCTATTTCTGCCTGATATCCTTTTCAAGGCAGTTATTTCTGTGATTATGCAGGGCTGCACCCATGTAGACACTGACATATTTAGGAAGCCTCTTTCATTTCCTTTCCCTGGAGCCTTGAAATATTGGCCTGACATTCACATAGGCCTGACACTCAATAAAGAAAATATGACACTCTAAGGCAGCTCATAGTTGGAGGTCTGATATGGATTGTTGTCATTGTTATTGCTGCTGGTGTGTGTGTGTTTAGAAATTAACACTGACATTGTCATCCCAGACTCCCAAGAAAGTGCCATATGTTGATGTTTCTTTTTAAACACTATGAGTGTGCACACACACACCGAGACCACTGTAAGATGGTGATATCCTAGACCAATGAGGGAATAGGTGTCTGGAAAGTTTGGGTGGATTCGTCGCTCTCTTTACTTTGCTGAAAAAGTGACATTTATTAAAACACATTTCTTAGTACGACCATACTTAGACTGACTCCATTTTCTGTGTCTGACTCCACTCTTTTGGGAACCCAGTCTAAGCTCCTCGCTTTTACTGTAGATTTCTACCGGGGTTGTAAGCTGTTCTCAAACTCAATGCACCTATCGTCTGTAGTATGAATTTCCTCCCTAACTCTTTAGTAACCGTGTTCTTCACAATGGAATAGTGTCATTGAAGGATCTTGCCACGGCCGGCCGATTCCATTTTGACAAATCCACAGACATAACCTGCATCTAGTTCTGGACTAACCCAGAGGTCCTACAGTGCTGTTAAAGGGACGTTGCATCTTGTGCGATCTAGTTGGCTCAGTGACAGAGCGCCAGACTGCTTGTCCGCTCTATGTATGTCCATTCGATCCAGTGCAGAGGCTGGTCAGCAATCCTATCGCTATATTATACCATTAACAGTTCAACTGCAGCATGTCTAGCCCAGTTGATTTTAGCCAGGAACCTCAAGTTTTACGCTTTTGGCCGCTATATACTGTATGTCTGTAACCAAATCCTAGTCAGTATTACCGGAACACCGTTACCTGAATACTTATCAGTTAAGAATTTCAGCAAAGGTCATAGTGGGTCAGAATTACCAATTTATTACATCAGGTACACGTTACCACTACAGTTTACAAATCCAACAAGTCTAAAGTGAAGAATGTAAGTATAAGACACCACATGACACATAAAAACACTTAGAGAACATGAACATACCTGGCTGCTTAGAAATGACTACTCACACGGATGTGAGGGAGATCTGGAGACAGAATGCTCCTTGTTCTATGCACACCTTCCCCTTAAGTACACATTTATTGCTCCATCTGGCCTAAAATTTACCCCCATAGATAAGAGGTTTCTCAAGATGAGAATCACACATTAACAACCAAAATGGAGGGAGTTCTCACCCAAATTTGGGGTGACCCCCTCCAAAGAGAGATACCTTTGCACTCACACAGAGACCAGAATGATCAGGTCTCTGATATCCATGTTTTAATTAATATATACAGCTGTAGAACTGAGGCCATTTTCCCACTCATATTGAGACCATAAAAATGAGTTCAAACATTATACAGAAATCATCTTCCAATATAACATTTCAGTTCAACACTCTTACATTAATTTCTCTGTCCCTAGTTTCACCTCAGCACGGAAAAGTACGGAGAGAGAACCAGAGACAGAGGTCTGAGATAAGAGTCTCTGCAGGGGGGTGAGAATTTCAACAATTGTGACAGCCTCTGGGCAATGTTTGTTGGGGGCACAATAAACTAGCACCTAACCCCCAACAAATGAGTAGGTAACCAGAGGAGATAGTCCTCTGGGTTTTTCCGTTCCAAAAGGTCCATTCCTGACATCTGTGTTTTTCCATCAGCAATCCATTCCTGCCTTACACCACCACAACACTCTCTCCATTGCACACATTGGTTTCCTCTCTCCCCTTTTTCTAATGTTTCCCTTTTCCCGTCTGTGTCATTAAATTTCACTCAGGTCAGAATCCCAGAGAGGTGTGTGTGTGTACCTGCTTAGACAGAGAGACTCGGAGATTGGACCCAGTTGGAGGGAACTCGTCTCATTCCTCCATGCAAAGACAGTGAGAGAGAGAGAAGAGATTAGCAAACGTCTCTCTCAGGGGAGCTGCTAGTAGGCTTTTTAATGAGATGTAATTCACATCAAAAGAGTGACTCTGGGAGGGAGAGATAGAACCGAAGCTCTTGTCCGAATAGGCTAGGAGAATCAAAGAGACAAGGCTGAGTTAGAAGGAAGAAGCAGTGAGAGAGAAAAAAGTAAGATGGGAAGAAAATAAGAACTGAAGACAAAATGGCAAACCAATACTGTGGATAGACAAAGAAAGGACCGTTTAAAGGTCACTTTGTGCAAGAAGGGCAGATGAGATTGAAAGCTGTTATTGAATCTTTTCTTGGTCCTCTAAGCCACAGAAAGATGCTATCAGTGCTTTGAGACACACCCTCCTGTTCTGGTTTGATAGGTTTTGGTTGTGTGTGTGTGTGTGTGTGTGTGTGTGTGTGTGTGTGTGTGTGTGTGTGTGTGTGTGTGTGTGCACGCGCGCTCACACATTCAGTCCTAAGGCACAAGCAGGTCCTAAAAGGAAACACACTCTCCGGCCCTGTGCATCATGGGAAAGGTGCTTGAGTCAGAGAGGTGACCTGCCTGTAGGGTCAACGACCTCACTTCCTGTAAACACCAGATTACAACACTGCTGTACTGTTTTCAGAATGGAAATGAAATGTTTGAAAATGTCATGGATTAAGAGAAAGAGCTGTAGCATTGCAAGGGAATTATTACAGATTTAGAAGCAGCAATAAATACATTTTGTAACCAAACAGCAACAGTCCATTATTAGTCCATACGTAGGATAGCCTTCAAAGTCTACGCTCTCTGATAGGCCTAAACACTGTACTGGTGATTCCTGGTAAGTTACAAACCTGGCTTGGCTGGGTTGAGCTTGCTAAATATGGCCGCCTATGTCAGATGTATGTGCTGCTTAGTATGAGACAATGCAGAAACTGTCTGGTCAGCCTTAAGGCACCAGTGACAGCTTTAGAGACACCTCAGTTTGTGACTCCATTCTGCACCTAGCTAAACACACACACACATACACACACACACACACACACATACACGCATGCATACACACACACACACACGCACGCGCACACACACACACACGCACGCGCACACACACACACACACACACACACAGAGCCCTGAATGACGAGTGAAATTGAAGGGTCTGGTTTTCCTCACGTCTTTTCACAGGCGGAAGAAAGGCGTGAAACCAGAAGTTAACCCCCTGGGAGCTGTCGTATGAGAACAAGGAACAGTCATCCCTTCATAAGTAGAAGAGCAGCAATCAGTGATCACAGTGGGAGAGAACTTTGCCCTCATCACTTTACCTCTGTGTGTGTGTTTGTGTGTCCGAGAGTAATCATATGTTGCCTCTCTTGGCTCTCTCGCTTTCTCTTTTTCTCTTTCCCTCTGTGTGTGTGTGTGGGGGTGGGGGTGGGGATGTGGGTGTGTGTGTGTCACGTAGTTACTCAACGCTGTGCAGCTTGAAGCTTCCCCCAGAGCCATATCCACTTCCTCCCTGGAGTGTGTGTCTGCCGTGTCGTCAAGCCCCTCGTCTTACACAAGAATACAGTTTCAGTCTTGTGCTTGTAGGCTAGTGACTTGTAAATTAGCACAGAGACTGGGAACCACATCAAATGTAGATATACTGGTATGGCATAGTGTAGACCCCCGTCTCTAAGGCATAGTGTAGACCCCCGTCTCCAGTGCTGTGGGTACAAATTGCTGTCTTTTTCCATGGTGCTTCTGAGCGTAATTTACCATTAGATATTGTGTGTGATTGAATGAGGGCATGTCTTGTGAGAATTGATTCACCAGTTTACATGACGGGGATACTTATCTTGCTTGCCTTGTACTCCCTCTGTGTACTCTCTGACTTTGTGTGTGTGTGTGTGTTTGCGCGTGTGCGCATGTGCTGATGGTTTTTAAGTGTCCCAGATTCAGCAGACAGATTCTTTTTTTTCTACTGTGTGTGTTTTGTAAGGCGAAAGGTTTTCCTTGATAAGGTGCAAGATGATCATGGGTATGTGGCATGTGTTAATTAGACATGCTCTCGCTCTCAGATTAATTAGCCTTAATTAGCAGTGAGATGTCAAGTGTACATTTTTAGCTTACAGCACTAGGGCCTGCAATATATATCACAGTATAACACCGTAGCATGGTGGTAGTTTTATTCAAGGTGTTTTAGATTTGTACTGAAATGCTGATAAAATGTAGTTTGTAGAAGGTAAAAGTTAGTTTGGTGAAGTAAAAACAAGTAGGCTAACGTAAATGGCAAAAAAAATAATATCTCTCACTGTAGACACACATGCACACACACCCACACACACACACACACACACACACACCCCATCGCACATAGCTGTAATGTGAGGAAATGATGATGCTGCCCTCAGTTATGTGAGGCAGATGGCAGTGTGCTCAGCTTCCTCTGGCCGCCAGGCGAGATGATTAGCCTCTTCAGCACAAAAGTTCACACAGACACGCCTTCATGTTCATGAACTCTGTGGAAAAGAAGTCCTTTACATTCACAAGTTCTCCCTCTCCTAGTCCTTCTCACAGGCTACATAATACAGTAGCCTACTTAAACACTGCAGTACACAAGTCTCCTAGAGTTAGGGGCTTCATGTGCAGATTCATGCAGTCTTGAGGAGGTTTGACCTAAGACCAGAGGCTTAACTCAGGAGTCGCAGGGTCCTTGTAATTATGTGTGTGTGTGTGTGTGTGTGTGTGTGTGTGTGTTTGTGAGAGATTATTTATTCTTAATCTTGGGAGCAAAGCGTGCTCCAGAACTTTCAGCAGTCGTCCATGGGGCCATTAAGGCCTGCTTTCATTTAATCCTCTTAAATTAGAAATAAATAAATAAATGAGGGAATGAATGAAACAAACAATCTTCGACACGGCGGGACGTCAACACAGCTGGGCTTGGGAAGCCATGGAAACCCTAAACAAATTTAGCTAAGACAAAGCCAGAGATTTTCAAGTATTCTGTTTACTTCCTCCTTTTTTCTATTTCTTTCTTTCTTTCTTTCTAACTCTCCCCCTCTCTTTGTCTCTCGCTCTCTCAGGACCCATAAGTTTTATGACATGGTTCTGCGGATTCGTTGACTGAACTTCTGATCTGCATTTGCTGTGGACCCACAACAATCATGGCTACTTCTAAAAAGGGTGAGTCGGTCTCCATCTCTACATGTTATTCCCTCTTGTTTTCTGCCTCTCTCTCTCTCTGCTCCCTCTCTCTCTCTCTCTCTTCTCTCCTCTTTCTGCTCCCTCTCTCTCTTTATCTCTCTCTCTCTCCCTCCTCTTTTCATCTATCCCCCATTTTCCCCTGTGTCTCTGTCCTCATCTCTCTCTCTCTGCCTTTTCACCCACTCCTTCATTCAGCTTCCTGTACTTTCCAGTCTCTCTCACCTCCTGGGAATTTCATTTGCAAATGTGTGGTTATTTGTTTGTATGTGTTTGCGTGTGTGTGTGTGTGTGTGCGTGCGCGTGCGCGTGCGCGTGCGCGTGCGTATGCAGTGTGTGTGTGTTTGAACAGGAACACAAGAGTTCGTCCTCTGCCAGAGGTTAGAGTCACATGGAGTGGTGTGTTTAAAGCAAGGGTAAAACAGGTCTTTGAGTAGGGCAGGGTTTGCTGTTAGCGTGCGTAGTGGTGCAGCATGCAGGCAGGGTGCAAACCCCCCCCCCAACCACCCCCCGACTGCACCCCTCAAACACAACTACTAGAAGACATAGGCTATGTGTGTGTGACTGTTGCCATGGTTACCAGTGAGCAACGTTAAGTAAGTAAATGGGTTGGGTTGGTGCAGCGAGGGTGCTGGGAAACATCAACTGGCCAGAACTCCCTAAGGGTGGAGCAGATGCACACACACACACACACACACACACACACAATCACACAACACAATGCCAACAATCAAATAGAGCACAAACACACACACACACTCACTAACACTCACACAACACAACACAATGCCAACAATCAAATAGAGCACAAACAAACATTTACACACAGTGTTTTAAGCTACTGACTAGACACATACACTTAAGCAAGTACTGTTCAATATGTATTTTGCATTTATATGTGGACATATCCATGCACTCACACAAACACACCTCAGAGTGTATAGCCCCTTCTTTCTCTGAAACACATCCATTAGTATTTATTACCTTACACACACATACACATATACACACACACACACACACACATACACAGACTAGAACTTATCACCTTGAACACCCATTCACACACACATGCACACACAAACACTAGTACTTATTACCTTGAACACCCTTTAACACAAACCCACACGCACACCGTTTGTGGAGGGGCTCTTAAATAAGATTTAATGGAGACTAAATAAAGCCCACAATGACCGAGTAATGCAAGAAAGGACTAAAAATAGAAAGTAATGGCAGAAATCAGAGAGATGGAAGATAATGTCAATCACTGTCCTGGAGCTGGGACACTGGAGAGAACGAGATAAGAGGAGAGGAGAAAGTAGGATGATAAAAACTCTTTTGTGTCTAGGATGTGATAAAGGGTTAATTCAGCTCTAATGATTCTGGTTTCTGTAGATCAATTAAATTATCTAGATGAGCTGTATGTCTTTTCGAATGAAAGTGTCGTCTAAATAAGTTATTGTGCATGTTAAAGCCTTATTTTGTTTAAACTGTGTAAAAGCAACAGCCTCTGTGAGGAGACATAGCCCATACCGTAGGTATGCAAAGTGTTAAAATAAAAATGACTTTCAACTAACTTATAGCTGCAGTAAAGGCAGACTGGTAGTGACCACTAATCTGATCTCAGATTCTCTGTGTAGACGTGAGCGACGTTGTCTTGATTCAAATGAATGGATTTGGTTTTCATTTGATCTTGTTGATGGATCTCCAGCAACCAACCCCACGCTAGGCCTCTGTGACGCATGGCATAGCTGACTGCTAGTGTCAGGATAAGGACATTAGAGTTTAACCATCCATGATGGCTGATAAACGGCCAGAACTTGAAATATCACTCTATGTTGTGTAAAAGGTGGTTTACATTCAAGGAAACTGAAAGACACACAACAGGCAAGGCTGAAAAATATATCGTGTGTGTGTGTGTGTGTGTTGTGTGTGTGTGTGTGTGTGTGTGTGTGTGTGTGTGTGTGTGTGTGTTTTATCCCACTCAAACCTGTGGCATTACTGGTATTACTGTCCTCGTCATAGACTAGCCCAGATGAGCTAAATTCAGGGAAGTGGAGACCGTGCTTCAGGGAACATTCTGGATTAAATGTCGAAAAGGGGACCGACTGTTTGGTGTGATGGGTAATGAGATGGGAGAGATTCACTGGGGTGCGTGTGTGTGTGTGTGTGCGCACGTGTGTCGCATGGACTGGCTGGAGTCTTGGCCGTGAGTTGACTTGACCTGTCAGTTTTAGGGAAGTCAAGAAAGACCTTTTGTTGGTATGTGTATTGTATTGTATTGTAATGTAATGACTTTTGTTTACTGAACATTAGTCAAATCTGCTATTCACCATGACAGTGCGTGCTTCTGTTTGTCTGGCTGCTGGTGTGTCACCAATTTCCATGGATTTGATCATTGGATTATTTTGCTTTTCACTGAATTGTATTCTCAGTTGAACCCAATTGCACGGATGTCTGTGTGTGTCTGTGTGTGCTTGTGTTAGTCTGGCGGCAAAGCAGCATTATCTCTGTTTCTGATCCCCTCTTTAATCTGAGTTACTGTTGGGCTCATTTAAGGCCTCAAACCCTCCTCTCTGTTATGCTGACCCAGTTAAAAAGCACACACACATACATACACACACACATACACACACACACACACACACACACACACACACACACACACACACACACACACAGCGAGAGAGAGAGAGCGATAGTAATCCATCTCTCAAGAGGAGAAGGGGTTTTGAGAATGGGGAGTACGTTAAGTGTACGCACATTATGCAGACAAACAACTAGGGGTGGGAATTGCCACAGAAGCGATGGTACGATGCCATCACAATATTTGGGCCATAGAGATTAGAGTATTATTGCAATTTACGATACTGCAAGTATTGTGATTCGATTCTGTGATACAGTGTGATTTATTTCTCACATATTTTACGTTTTGTGTACTGGGACTCTCTGAAGCCATCTTGGTGCAGTGAATTTGTCCTCGACTGACTTCCTTTCCAATTTCAGCTGTGATGCAAGAGAAGGATAAGGACTTCAGAAGCAATAATAAAATAAAATAAAAACATTAATATTAATAAATGAATACGTATCACAATAATCTTCGCTGCTGTATCAATATAACATTGTGCCGAAAAACATTGCGATACTACACATACATAATAACTTGTGCATAGTTTAGTGCAGGGGTCTTCAACCTTTTTCAGCCCAAGGACCCCTTGGCTGAGAGAGACACTGAGCAGGGACCCCCACCCCCGCCGCCCCAAATTTGGGCCTGATATTCATATAATTTATGTGGAACTAAGTGTCAGTCACACACACACACTCCCCTACACATGTTTGAACAGAATTACAAATCATCTGTGACACACAACTCGTTTCAATTTATTCTGTTTATTATTGACATTTGTTCTCCCTTACAGTTAGCCATCACTCTGTATTCAATTAGGGAGGGACAAAGAATTGAGTAGCTTAAGTATGGATGAAATATCTCATACCTAGTGAGAGATCTGACGTTTGAGAATTCATCATTCATGTCTTTGGCAACAACATTCTCCCTATGAAGCATGCAGTGCGTCATACATGGCTCTTGCACCGTCTGGGCACATCGCGACACATTTTGGCCAGGGTATATCATGTTCACGGTTTTACCTCCAGGCAGCTGCTTACAGAATAGAAATTCCTCCTGCATCTCATTTTGGTCGACAAATCACAAAAAGCTAAAAGCTGAGCGTCGTTTGACACATCGGTGGATTCATCTAATTGCAAAATTTTTTGTTCATGGAAGGGGTGTTGGCATCCTCTGAAGGTAGATCATCTGAACCACAATCAGTGGTGTCTGACGAGGAGCTTTTGTTCCGAGAAATTACAAAACGATCAATTATTTCAAATTGTATGGTTGTGGCAGGTAACGTCTTTTGGCACCAGATAGCTAAATGTAGCTAAAAGTGCATATGTTGCCATTATGATCAAATAATCGCGTGAAGACTCATGGGTAGCCTATGTATTATTTTTAAGGAATAGAAAGCAATTTTTACGTTCTGTTTATGTTTATGTAGTCTTTTGGACGTTTTACATTTTTGGAAGAGGGGAAAAATGCTTCAGATTAAATCATTTGGCGGACCCCCTGCAGTACCTCCGCGGACCCCCTGGGGGTCGCGGACCCCCGGTTGAAGACCTCTGGTTTAGTGCATTCATTTATAGATGCACACAAACATAGTCATTGTTTGATACCTACATACAATTAACACATCCAATCACTCCTAGGATAGTGCAGTATTCAGAAGACATCACGCTTATCAACAACTGTCGAATGCATATCAACCTGTATATCCCCGATGATGTAATCAGTAATACACAATTTGACCCTGGCAGTACATCCAGCTGTGCGTCTGCCCATGACCCCGGGGTCAACTACTGTGTCATCAGCCTTGGGTCATCAGCCTTGTGTCATCAGCCTGGGGTCAACAGCCTGGGGTCATTCCTCACGGGAGCTTTGCTCATTTAATCTTGCACCAGTGTTGGGGAAGTGGTCAAGATTGTCTCTCTGGCGTCCTCTTTAGCTGATTGTCTCTCTGGCGTCCTCTTTAGCTGATTGTCTCTCTGGCGTCCTCTGTAGCTGATTGGCTCTCTGGCATCCTCTGTAGCTGATTGGCTCTCTGGCGTCCTCTGTAGCTGATTGGCTCTCTGGCATCCTCTGTAGCTGACTACAGCGTCCCATCTTTCCTGTTGAAGTTTATGGGTCCTTCCCTTCATCACAGAAGCAGAAGAGCTCCTCCATGATTATAGGCCCTGGAACCAGCTCGATGGGCCGGTCTGCAAATCTTGTTGAGGCAAAACATTGAGTTGCTATGCTTATCTAATCTTTGTTATCTTTGTTCCTGGCAATTACTGTATTTCTAAAATGGAATAAGCAGCAATTAGTGAGCGTGTGTGAGCGTGCGCTCACAGTGCTATCAGGGATCTTAGATTATGCCCGGCTTACAACAAAGCCAATAGGCTATGTTTTGTCCATTATGAAGCCCTCAGTGGGAACACTTCATTGAATTATGATATTATGGCTGAAAAATGTTTTTGAGCGTGTCTGCGCATTTCTCTGTGTGTATCTGTGCCTGTGTGCCTGTGTGCGTGTGTGTGTGTGTGTGTGCGTGTGTGTGTACGTGCCTGTGTCCCTGCATAAATCTGTCAAGTATGTAACCTGCTGAACTTTAATGAACGACCCCCCCTTGGGGATTCTATTTGTGGAATATCTGGGAAGTTACATAATCTTTTTCAAGTGACACCCATCACCCAAGCAAACGTATGTTTAAAAATAGACAAGTGGTCAGTGAAGGGACAGACACGTAAAACATTTCGCAAAACCGGACAATGACACTGATTACAGGGTGGGGGAGATGGAGGAACCGTTGGTGAAATGGAGTTGAATGATTAAGAAAGTTTTCCTGTTTAGATCGAGGTGGTAACATCAACAGTATCATGGGTTCTATACACAGGAAGGCCTAGTCAGTGAGACTGTTTCAGGGGCTAGTCAGTGAGACTGTTTTAGTCGCTAGTCAGTGAGACTGTTTTAGTCGCTAGTCAGTGAGACTGTTTTAGTCGCTAGTCAGTGAGACTGTTTTAGGGCCTAGTCAGTGAGACTGTTTCAGGGGATGGATGTGGGATTTTATCTTGACAGCAAGCACGGTTTGTGCCACTGAATGAACTTCAATACACCTAGTTCTAGAATGGTTAACATATAGTTTTAAGCCAGCCAGCACGAGTCTTTGAAATATTTAAACGTCAACGTGAACCTTTACACCAGAGGTCTTCAACCGGGGGTCCGCGACAGCTGGATGTACTGCCCCGCAGGGTCAAATTGTGTATTACTGATTACATCATCTGGGATATACGGGTTGATATGCATTCGACAGTTGTTGATAAGCGTGATGTCTTCTGAATACTGCACTATCCTAGGAGTGATTGGATGTGTTAATTGTATGTAGGTATCAAACAATGACTATGTTTGTGTGCATCTATAAATGAATGCACTAAACCAGAGGTCTTCAACCGGGGGTCCGCGGAGGTACTGCAGGGGGTCCGCCAAATGATTTAATCTGAAGCATTTTTCCCCTCTTCCAAAAATGTAAAACGTCCAAAAGACTACATAAACATAAACAGAACGTAAAAATTGCTTTCTATTCCTTAAAAATAATACATAGGCTACCCATGAGTCTTCACGCGATCATTTGATCATAATGGCAACATATGCACTTTTAGCTACATTTAGCTATCTGGTGCCAAAAGACGTTACCTGCCACAACCATACAATTTGAAATAATTGATCGTTTTGTAATTTCTCGGAACAAAAGCTCCTCGTCAGACACCACTGATTGTGGTTCAGATGATCTACCTTCAGAGGATGCCAACACCCCTTCCATGAACAAAAGCGCAAACGGGAGAAGACACGTAAATATTCAGAGAATTATCTGAAGTTTGCCTTCACCTATAAAGAGACCGATGGTGAAGAATTAGCAGTGTGCGTGGTTTGCTCTTCCGTGCTATCAAACGAAACTATGAAACCATCAAAGCTGCAACGACACTCAAAGACAACCCACGCTCACTTGAAAGAAAAAAAACATTTAATATTTCCCGTTTAAAATCTTTTGAGGGCCAGCAGACCTTGATGAGACAATCAGCCAAAATGTGCGAGCTAGCTTTAAAAGCCTCTTATCAAGTTGCATTACGTGTCGCTCAGACCAAACAGCCATACATAATTGCGGAAAGTTTAATAATGCCAACAGCTAGTGATATGTGCAAAACGAAGTTTGGGAAGGATGAGTAGCCTACGTAAAAAAACTGAAAAGCATCCCAATGCCCGCCCTATTGATACATTGGCAGCTGATGTGAGGGCACTACTAGTCGCAAAACTCCCGAAGGCAGATTATTTTGCAATTAGATGAATCCACCGATGTGTCAAACGACGCTCAGCTTTTAGCTTTTTGTGATTTGTCGACCAAAATGAGATGCAGGAGGAATTTCTATTCTGTAAGCAGCTGCCTGGAGGTAAAAAAAAGTTCAGAGATTTTCAAAGTGATCGACAATTTTTTCCGTGAACATGATATACCCTGGCCAAAATGTGTCGCGATGTGCCCAGACGGTGCAAGAGCCATGTATGACGCACTGCATGCTTCATAGGGAGAATGTTGTTGCCAAAGACATGAATGATGAATTCTCAAACGTCAGATCTCTCACTAGGTATGAGATATTTCATCCATACTTAAGCTACTCAATTCTTTGTCCCTCCCTAATTGAATACAGAGTGATGGCTAACTGTAAGGGAGAACAAATGTCAATAATAAACAGAATAAATTGAAACGAGTTGTGTGTCACAGATGATTTGTAATTCTGTTCAAACATGTGTAGGGGAGTGTGTGTGTGTGACTGACACTTAGTTCCACATAAATTATATGAATATCAGGCCCAAATTTGGGGCGGCGGGGGTGGGGGTCCCTGCTCAGTGTCTCTCTCAGCCAAGGGGTCCTTGGGCTGAAAAAGGTTGAAGACCCCTGCTTTACACCATCTGTTGGGTCTGCCTGTGACATTTATAGTAATGATAGTCAAGCTGTAGGGAAGGACGCAGTAGAGAGTGTGTTGGGCGGTAGACTGAGTTTACATTCTTTGGTTCTCTGGGGTTTGTCCACTGTCAGGTTCTCCACTGTTGCTTTAACCCGTTTTCTTTTTTTTTTTTAAAGATTTATTTTTGGGCTTTTTTTGTGCCTTTAATCGATAGTGCAGTGAAGACTGGGACAGGAAATGAGAGGGAGAAGAGCTGGGGAGTGGACAGGAGAAATGACATCGGGCCGGATTCGTACCCGTGTCCTCCATGGGCGTCAAGCAAGCCCGAATGTGGTCGGGGCTACTGCTTTAACCCGTTTTCTGTAACACTGTACCAGAGTAACTCTCAGAGTAGTTGAGGAGTCCCAGTCCAACCCAGGCAGAGGTTTCATAAGTGTGATCCATCCGGGGGGCGCTGAGCAGCCCAGGGCTCAGGTGCCAGTGGGGATTACACTAATGACCCTTCAAAGAGGCTCACGCACATTCCTCCCGGGCTTTTCAGGAAACGCGCCTGGTAGCAGGCCCTCGGCTGGCTTGGACGTGTGTGTGTGAAAGTGTGTGTGTGTGTGTGTGTGTCCGAAGAGACCCGCATGTTGCATCTCTTAGCTTTGTGCGTAGTATGACTATGCATTTGTGGATGTTCAGGTATAGGATGTGCCCCCATATATGTGTGTGTGTATGTATATGTGTGTGATAATATACTAATATATATTAATATGTGCTTCTGTCTGTCTGAGACATTTCTTTAGGCTCTGTGTCTGTGCGAATAAATTAATGCATATGTGGATGACTACAGTATATATGTGCACCTACAGTATATACATATATGTGTTGGTGCGTTACTCTCTCTGTGTGTGTGTGTGTGTGTGTGTGTGTTTTGTGTTTGCCTTCAGCCACAGGCTCAGCTAAGTCCGGTGGTGTGCGGTTCTCAGAGGAGCCAGCGGCCCATTCCCATGTTCACTTTGACGAGAAACTCCACGACTCCGTTGTCATGGTGATCCCAGAATCAAACGGCAACTTCCTGGTTAAAGTACGTACGTGTGTGTGTGTGTGTGTGTGTGTGTGTGTGTGTATGTATGTATGTGTTTATGTTTGTGAATGTGTGTGGAAATTGCCTGTAGGGTCTAGCTGGTTAATCTCAAACTAAATTCACAGGTTGAGACACAGTTATACTTCAGCTATGTACAGAAAGTTCCGGAACAGAGATATTT